>NC_056661.1:86346267-86566267 GCF_018350195.1 Panthera tigris
AAAAGGACAATGCAATTGAAGATAAAGTGAATATAGTTGTGAACACATTTTCTTGTATATTACGATACCAAAATTTCATAATTAACCATAAGGAGAGAGGGTTACCTACGTGGTAAATAAAGAGAAAATTTGCATATTAAATTAAAATATGTTTAATATAAGTATGTTCATTTTAATCAACAATGAAATCCTTATTCTTACCTTCCATAAGTTTTCCTGTCTGTTCTGCACTTCCTCCAGGAAGAATTTTGGCAATATAGGCTCCAATTTCTCCATTATGTCCAGGGATTTCTTTACCACCCACAATTCTAATTCCTAATCCATTACCTGTATTGAAAAAATAGCAAATTATTAGTAACATTTTAAAGGAACAACAGTTATCATGAGTTATAAGGTGCACATGACGTGAGCTCTGGTGCCCAGAAGCTATCTACAACATGAATATTGGGACTGGACACCAATAACACAAGGATATTATTCTGAATTCAATATTAAATGATATGAAATAGGACATTCTGAGATTTTTGTAGGATCTACAATGAATCCCCTGATATTAAGAAATAATTTTAGGAATTCAATGATATCACCACGATATAATACAGATATCTTTGTCCACTTTTGGCCAGACACTTTGTAAACATATTGTATAAAGATGTTCTCAGTATAAGAAACACCAGAGTGCATAATTCACTTATGAAATTGAGGAGCATTTCATGTAAAAGACAGTAATAGCTATCATAAATTGAGAAGACACAATTTAAACATACAAATGATTGCAACTGATAAGATGAAAATACAATCATAATTTATGAACTACTATTCATTTTTTAGCCTTAACTCATCAACTAACATTGTGCATTATTAACATGACATTTTTCGTGAGGCAAAATAAAATTCTTGACTGATGAACAACTTAGTAAACTTTATTTCATAGAATAGATTTTTCTGTAATTAGCTACATGGATAAAAAGATGGAGAATGATTATTGTGTGAAAATTGAGTGTGATATAAATGAACTGTTAATGTTTTAAGTTTATATTTTCTTTATAATCAGCTAAAAATTAGCAAGCGTATATATACAGCACCAGAAATATTTTTATTACAAATGTCAAGGATATTTTAAAAGTACTAAAAGAAAGCAGAATTCTTCTTAAATCAAGACACAATTAACTATTTCTTTAGATTAAAATTATTTCTATTCAGTGATTGAAGGCCCGTTTTCAACTCTTTCAAAAATCTCTAAATTTTAAAAGACAGCTTTCTTACAGATCCTGTTCCCTTCCCACTTTACTCTTCAAAAACAATCCCTGGAGTCAACATCAACACAGTACAAACATTCAACAAGCAAGTAACACGGGATTATGGAACCCTTCTGCCATTTATCCAGGTAGGGATATATTTTGGTAAAACATCATTTCCAGGTTATAAGGTAATTCCAAATGAATTTCCTCTCTCCTTTCCTTCCTCCCTTCCTTCCTTGTTTTTACCCTCTTTTCTCCCTCTCTTTCCCTCCTACTTGCCTCCCTCTTTCTACTTTTTTTTTTTTAACCAGGGTAAGTGTTCTGAAGATTGAGCCTCAAAATAAAAACAAAAAAAAGCCCCAAAACTAAGCAAATCAACTGTATGCATCTAACTTTCCTGCTGTTGTCAATGGGTCATAGTTAAATAAGATACTAGCCTTCTCTGGCCTTACTTATGAAGCTTTTCTGTCACCAGTATCTTGGTCCATTGCTACCCCTGTGAGTAGAGATTAATTTATGATACACATTGAATATAGCTGTGTGAGTACAGAACATCATCTAGTATAGGACTTGGTCTCAACTAAGGCTGCCTACCAACAGTTGAGTTCTTACTTAGACAGTAGTCTTAAAGAATTCACCAGGACTGATTATATAATAAGATATTACATAGATATAAATAAAGGACAACAAATGAAGAAGTTATTACCCATTCTTCATTCAATCAGTTTAGTCTATCTTTTAGTGTGCTAAGGATATTTTGGAAATTACAAAATGAGGATTTTAAAATAGCTGGTCACGGAATTTATCTGTTAAAAGTAATAACAGTTTCTTAAAAGACTTGCTTTCACTTTTCATGATTGAATCCCTCAGAGCTGTAATTTACTACTTGTTAAACTTTTCATAAACACACACACAGATACTGAATTTCTAATGTGGTTGGTGTGTCTTTATCAATTTTGAGACATGTCAGTCTGAGATCCCAAAAGATGATTTAAGACATTTCCTTACCATATAGGCATATGTTCAAGATCATTCCATACATCAAAACTTATTATAATGCTACACTCAGAAGAGTACACTGTAGTAGGGTATAGTAGAGTGCTCAGGGCATTTGGTTTTATTTATTTGTTTTTAAGCTTGAAAAAACCAGAATATAAACATAGCCCATGAAAAACAATTTCAGCACTATATCATATATGGCATAGCATATGTTTAGAATCTACACATGGGATTATTACACCTTGTAAAGGTATAGCTAAAAGAGTAGTTGTGGAACTCTGAAATCTATTCATTGGTATAAGTGACTATTTTTAAAGATTTGGTTATAGTTTCATTCTATACATGGAAATGTCTTAAGAGTTAAGTAGTTGCATCCCTACTACCATTTAATTTTTGGTGACTGAATACACCTAAAACCCTGTAGAAAAGGATCAGTGAAAGAAAGTTATAATTGTATCCATCTTAATAAAGTAGCACAACATGGGGCGCTTGGGTGGCTCAGTCAGTTGAGCGTCCGACTTTGGATCAGGTCATGATCTCGCGGTTCATGAGTTCGAGCCCCGTGTTGGGCTCTGTGCTGACAGCTTGGAGCCTGGGGCCTGTTTGGGATTCTGTGTCTCCTTCTCTCTCTGCCTCTCCCCCCACTAGTGCTCTGTCTCTCTCTGTCTCTCAAAAATAAGTAAAATATAAGGCTGATGCTAATTTAATAAAGTAGCACAACACAACATTTCTTTAATTGTGTAAAATACATCTTATACCACTGAATTCTAATACTTAAAACACTATACAAATACATGTTATAAGCCTCAGTATCTTTGGTAAAATGAAAGTAATGTACAGCCATGACAATACTGTGGGAAATGAAATTTTATATATAAAGAAACCACTTCAAGCACATAGTAAATTTTCAAGAATTCCTGTTGCTTTGAAATTGCTTTGACATTGCTGTGGTTGCTGCTAGTTTTTCATGTATACAATAAAGTAGCATAGAAATATTAAAATTTGTGATAAAATAGAATGATAGAAAATAAAAAGACTCAGAAAGTATAACTTTTTTTTTGCTTCTTTTATAGTAGTTACATGCTAGTGGGTACATAAGAAGTTTTCTTTATATGATTTGTAATAATTTAAATGTGGACATTTTAACATTTCTATAGCTTCACTTTGATATTTTATGTAGTAAATGCAGATAAAATAAACAAAAATACTTCTATAAAAATAAAACACCCCAGCTCAAATCTAAATTATAGATTGCAATAGAATTGCAATAGAATTATAGAATGCAATAGAAGACCTGGTAAACTCAAGAAGGAACATTAATTTTTAACGGAAATGCTTGTATTTAAATGGTCCTTGATAAGTGATGTTTATATATTACCAAAGTTTTTCAACTTTGGACAAATTTTTATCAACACAAAATCCTTTTGCCTCCCTGCTTTTATTCTATCTCAAAACATTAACAAAATGCTTCCTTAGTTAGATGCCTTGAAAATACAAGGGTTTTGCTCGAGTGAACAGCACGGCAGGGTAGAGAGACGGTAGTTACCAAAGAGAACACAGAAGCTTTAAAAAAGATTGTCAGAAATTACAGTAATTTCACAACAAATAAGCAGAGATGTTACTGAGGGGGTCTTACAGAGAAATCTAACTTTCAAAAATCCTTTAAAGTATGTAGGGAATATTTATAAGAAAAGAGACATCCAACGATAAAGGTAGCAAGTCATTAAGAGAAAGTATTACCTTAATAACCTTAGGATTACAATTGAAATATACCAGTCTTTTCAAATCCCTATGTATGTTTTAATTATGTGGTAAATATACTACTAGGTAGTCACTTTTAATGTTCCAGTCCAAGATGACAACAGAGGAGGCTCCTGAACTCACCTCGTCCCATGGACACACCGAATCTACAGCTACACGTGGAGCAATTCCCTCTGAAAAAAATCCAGAAACTAGCTGATGACTCCTACATAATGGGTCCGTGCGAAAAAAACAAAATAAAACAAAACAAAACAAAACCCACATCAAAACACGTTTTGGCATACCTTCAACTCCTGGGAGCCATCAAGAACAAAGAAGGCAGCTCGAACAATCGTTAAGATTTGAGAGACAACCAAGAGCACAGGCCAGGCTGAATCATAATGTTTACATTTCTTTAATGTTTATTTATTTTAGAGAAACAGAGACAAAGTGCGACTGGGGGAGGGGCAGAGAGAGAGGAAGACACAGAATCTGAAGCAGGCTCCATGCTCTGAGCTGTCACCAGAGAGCACGGGGTGGGGGTGGGGGGCTCGAATCCACAAACCATGAGATCGTGAACTGAGCTGAAGTTGGACGCTTAACCGACTAAGCCACCCAGGCACCCCTGAATCATAATGTTTAAATCCTACGTGAAACCGTTGCATCAAGACCAGAAGATGTGATTGTTTTATCTAATGCTTAGAAACCAACACACAGAGTCAAAAAAAATTGAAGAAACAGAGAAATGTGTTCCAAACAAGAGAACTAGATAAAATTTCAGAAAAGGACCTTAATGAAATGGAGTAAAGTTATTTATTTAAAAAGTTCAAAATAATGATGTTCAATGAAGTTAGGAGAACAATACATGAACAAAGTGAGAATTTCAACAAACAGAATATATAACAAAGTATCAAAGAGAAATCAGAGAACTAAAGAATAAAATATATGAACTGCAAAATTCATAGAAGGGTTTACTATCAGACCAGAGAAGTAGAGAAAAGATGGGTTAACTTGAAAACAGAGCAGTAGAAGTCACCTGAGAGGAGCAATGAGAAAAAAGAATGAAAAAGAGTGAAAATAGATTAAAGGATTCATGAGATACCATCAAAATGAAAGTCAACCTATAGAATAGGAAAGACTATTTACAAATCACATTCCTGATAAGGGGTTAATATAAAAACATAAAAACTCATATATATAGAACTCATACAACTTAGCAGCAAACAAATAAACAATCTGATTTAAAAATATGCAGAGAAACTAAATAGACATTTTTCCAAAAAGATATACAAATGGCCAAAAGGTGCTTGAAAGGGTGCTCAACATCATGAATCATCTGGGAAATGCAAATCAAAACCAAAATGAGATAATACCACACATCTGGCAGAATAGCTATCATCAAAAAAACAAGAGATAACAAGTGTTGACAAAGATGTGGAGAAAAGAGAACCCTGGTGTACTTGCTCAAGGGAATGTAAATTGGTGACAGTCACTATAGAAAACTGTATGGAGTTTCCCCAAATATTAAAAATAGAATTATCCTATGATCCAGTGATCCCAGTTCTAAGGATATGAAACGGGCTATCAAAGAGATATCTGTACTCCATGTTCATTATAGCACTATTCACAATAGCCAAGATATGAAAACAACTCAAGTGTTTAGTGACAGATGACTGGATAAAGAAGATGTGAGATACACACACACACACACACACACACACACACACACACACACACACACACGGAATATTATTCAGCCTTGAGAATAAAGAAAATCCTGCCATTTGGGACAATGGGGATAGACCCTGAGGACATTAAGCTCAGTGAAATAAACCAGACAAACAAAGACAAATACCGCACAGTGTCACATATACGTGTGAGAAAAAAATTCAAACTTATAGAAACAGAGAGTGGAAAAATGGTTGCCAGGGGCTCTGAGATGGAAAAGTTCTGAAGATCTAATATAAAACATTGTGACTATGGTTTTAACACTGTATTGTACAAGTGAAATTTACTAAGAGAGTAGAAGTTAAGTGTTTTTACACACCAAAATATAAATACCTGAGGTGATGGATGTCTTAACTAGATGGGGGGGGGGATCTTTTCACAATATATACGTAAATCAAATCACCACAGTGTGCACTTTAAATATCTCACAAATTTATAAGTCCATGGTACATCAATAAAGTTGAAATAAAACACAAATAAAATAAGCTGTGTATAAAATAAAATGAGCATATTAAGGAAAAATCTTTATAGTTGGATTTAAATTTAAAGTTTAAATCTAGTTTAACCTTTATTGGTTTATTAACATGTTACATTAAAAGTTCTGGTATTTTAAAGTATTAAAAAGAAAGTTATTATTTTCATTTAAAAATATATGAAAATATTATGATATTACAATTATTAGACCATTAAGTTTAGACAAAATTAAAATCCTTGGTTCATTTTGACAAAACCACATACTACATCTAAACAACAAGGAAAAGCAAAGTCTTGTAAGTGAACACACTATCTTATTAATAGTAGTCTTTAAATCAATGGAGTTTATTATTCACAGTAAAGTTATCACAGGATAATGATGTATTGCGATTTAGTCATGCCATTCATTGGGCTGAAGAAGAAGAAAGATTATCTATATAAATACTAGTGTTAATGAAGTACTAAGGATAATGGAAAAGTTTCCAAAGGATAGTTTAATCGACTCTATTTTTATAGTTTACACATTAATTATACTCCTGAGTGAGGCTATGAAAGTTTATTTTTATATTCTTTCACCTACTAATTTCTGTTATAAATTATCTATGTAAATATTTAGGAAAATAAACTAACATATTAAAAACACAGTAATTTCCCTTTTGTGTCTTACCAAATGCTACATTAATGAACTTATACTTGAGTCTAAAGACCTAAAGAATATTTCATTACTTCACCATTTTCCTTTATCTTTACTAATTTTTGCACTTTATGAGAAAAACATTCCTATAAATACAACAACACATATAAATTACCTTAACAGCAATCCCTACTTGACTGTGTCCAGCAGCATCAAAATGGAAGCACCACATTAATACCAAATCTAATCTGACTCTAACTCAGTCTACAAATTACAAACTCAACTATTCCCATTAGCTTTTTCTAACACAGCCAATTGTTGTATGGAATCCTTTTTTTCTAGTTTTAAATATATATCCTTTACATATATGAAAGATTCAAAGAGAACATTCTTTGTCACATTTCCATCAACAGAATTTCACATTTGTCTTTTCTAATGTAATGTGAGTTAATATTAAGATAAAAATGTTACACAAAGCAAGTATAAAAGGCTATTCATACTCACATCACAGTAGAGGAATTGGGCCCCCCCATTGAATTGCCCCATGACTGAAATGGCCATTATCATGGGAAATAACAAAGACACACACACACACACACACACACACACACACACACACACACAATGTCCCATATATATATACACACACGTACATATAAAACATTATATATATGCAAAAAAGTCACAAATAAATATCAAAAGATATCGACAGTCTGGCTTTGTTTAACATCTTTCAAATAAAAGATATTTTGTATACTGATTTTATTAAGGATACATAGGGTTTCCTCTACCTGAAATACTTCAAAAATAATGTCCATCAAGAAAATTTCCCAGGACAGCCACACTACAAAAATCATGTTTTGTTCATTCAATAACACGTGGATTTTTTTCTTTATTTTAGCTTATATAAGGCAAATGCAAAATTATAATCATAAAGGTAAAATCTGAGGGGGTTTGCATGATACTTCCATAAAAGGAAATAAAAAAACTTAATTCATTTAGCAGTACTTCCAAAATGAAGTAATTATCTGATATGAAATTGGATGTTACAAAATTAGAAGATTGGGTCAATTTATAGATATGGCCTTAATGCTTACTTGTTTAGATAGTGATCTTAGGATGACAGCCTAGGACTGGGAGCAGGGTCATTTACTATGCATGTTAAAGAAAATTGTTGTATTGGGAGACACTCATGTAACCCTATCACTATTGGTGGAAATAAAATAGTTTAAACTCATAATACAGGAATGCTATGATGACCTTTCCAAAATAAGTGCCAGTTTTATTTAATAAAAGGTAAGTAGGAAGAAGAATACTATTGTAATTAAACACTTATGAAGAAGTGTTCCTTCTGTACTTCTGGAGATACTATAAGATTGTGGAAGACATATTCTATCTTGACTCCCAATAAGTCACTCTGAATGTAGGAGGAACATGTGACTTGGTTCTAACCAGTAGGAGCTGACAAAGGTAATGCGATAGTCACTACCATAATTTTATTCCCTTAGCCCATTAAGACGACAGTTTTCTGCTGGCCCTGAAGAAGGAACCTGCCATGTGTGAGAGGGTAACAGAGGGAACCACAGGGCAAGATGCTCAAGAGTCTCCAGTTGCTGAGAGTGGCTTGGCTGACAGCCAGGGAGCAAAGGGGAGCCTAGTCCCATAACGGGAGAAACTGAATTGTGCCAATAACCGCGCTTGCTAGCTTGAAAGACTATCCCCAAGTTCCAGAACAGAATGCAGCCTTGCCAACATGTAGACTGCAGCATTCTGAGAGCCTGACCAGAGATTCCAGTTAAGCTGTGCCTGGATTTCTTGACCCAAGAAAACTGTGAGATACTAAATGTGTGCTGTTTTAAGTCATTAAATTTGTGGTAATTTGTTACATGCCAATAGAAAATACAAAGATAAAAGTGGTTTTCTGTGCATACAATATATATGGACATTATCCTGGTCGCAAAACTTGGGAGACATTTGTGCTTATAGTAGTTACCACAGTGACTGAGCAATAACAGAAGGTAGGAATGAAAGGGAAGATAGGGCAAAAAAATCACCTTTTTTTCCTGCATAAACAGAGGAAGAGCTCAGTTCTGCAAAGCTGAGATTCTGGTATAAAATGTGTAGTAAGCATACAGTATCTAGGCAACACTCAATATATAACTGAATGAATATTGAATGGATAAATACTAAAATGCACATTTTTCTCCAGGTCAGTCTAATGCATCAATGATAAGAGTGTTAACAACAATATAATTGTATTCTATTCTATTCTTAGAAAATGCCTTAAAATTACATCATCCCAGTGGATCTTAAAATAAAAAGAAAAAAACAAAGCCCCCTCTGTTTATACATGAGGAAAATGAGGCTTAGCCAGGCTGAATGCTCATGGCAACACCTGATTATATGGCAAAGGTAGAAGGAAGCCCAAGTAAGTGACCAGCAACGCATCTCCTGCCTGGTTAGCACCTGGTTTAGAATCAGAAGGGATGGATTTGAGAGCAGCACACCCAACACCTCCTTACCCTGTTCAGTTGTAGAGAGGAGAGTGATGGGAAGGATTGCAATTAGGCTTTTAAGAGAAGAAACCATCAGGATAGAGGAAATGTGTTGGGAACCAGCATTTCTCAGTCAAGACTAAGGAGAGGAAATGTTTTGGCTTAGGTGGCCACAGATCATAGCATACCATTTAATCTGTAGCTGGGATTGATTAAATTGATCACTTGATGTTTTGTTTCATCTACGATAATTTTTATTTTTCTACTGATGCATAAAGGTTGATGCCATGCTTATATCTTTATCATATATCACAAAGATGAAATTGTTACTTTTTTAGCATTACAGTTTTAATCATGTTTGTATTTTCACATCTATATACAAATATGAACTGCATATACTGCTGTTAAATGAATAAGTAGTTGGATTAACACTCCTATCTTGCTATGCAACTCTATAAAGAACAAAGTTTCTACAAGCCTGGTAGCATAATAGTTGTTATAATTACTACTATTTGGGGGAAGAACTGAGAAACTGATTAGGTGAGAAAAGTTCTGAATTTGATGAGTCACTTTAGACATATAAATAAAATCTAGGTGTCCAGATTATTATTTCGCTACAGTCTAAACCTGTTCTCATCAAAATCAATTTGCTATTGGTGAAGAAAGTGTTCGACGTAGTTCAACAGCTTCTATTTTCCAGTATCTATCAGGAGATACTTTCCATTAAAGAGTGAAATAAGGAGAGAGAGGGAAGATGGCGGCGTAGGAGGACGCTGGGCTCACCGTGCATCCTGCTGATCACTTAGATTCCACCTACACCTGCCTAAATAACCCAGAAAACAGCCAGAGGATTAGCATAACGGAGTCTCCGGAGCCAAGCGCAGATGAGAGGCCCACGGAAGAGGGTAGGAAAGGCGGCGAGGCGGTGCACGCTCCACTGACTGGCGGGAGGGAGCCGGGGCGGAGAGGCGGCTCGCCGGCCAAGCAGAGCCCCCGAGTCTGGCTGGCAAAAGCGGAGGGGCCTGACGGACTGTGTTCCGACAGCAAGCGCGACTTAGCGTCTGGGAGGTCATAAATTAACAGCTCTGCTTAGAAAGCGGGAAGGCTGCAGGACAAAGGGAGGGAGAGCTGCTGAGCCCCCGGACGACAGAGCTCAGTTTGGTGGGGAACATAGGCGCTCGCCAGCGCCATCTCCCCCGCCCATCCACCAGCCAAAATCCCAAAGGGAACCAGTTCCTGCCAGGGAACTTGCTCGCTCCGCGCAAACACCCAACTCTGTGCTTCTGTGGAGCCAAACCTCCGGCAGCGGATCTGACTCCCTCCCGCTGCCACAGGGCCCCTCCTGAAGTGGATCACCTAAGGAGAAGCGAGCTAAGCCTGCCCCTCCTGCCCCCGTGGACCTTGCCTACCCACCCCAGCTAATACGCCAGATCCCCAGCACCACAAGCCTGGCAGTGTGCAAGTAGCCCAGACGGGCCATGCCACCCCACAGTGAATCCCGCCCCTAGGAGGGGTGAAGAGAAGGCACACACCAGTCTGACTGTGGCCCCAGCGGTGGGCTGGGGGCAGACATCAGGGCGGACTGCGGCCCCGCCCACCAAGGCCCACCAACTCCAGTTATACACCACAGCACAGGGGAAGTGCCCTGCAGGTCTGCCGCACCACTCCAGGGACTATCCAAAATGACCAAACGGAAGAATTCCCCTCAGAAGAATCTCCAGGAAATAACAACAGCTAATGAACTGATCAAAAAGGATTTAAATAATATAACAGAAAGTGAATTTAGGATAATAGTCATAAAATTAATCGCTGGGCTTGAAAACAGTATAGAGGACAGCAGAGAATCTCTTGCTACAGAGATCAAGGGACTAAGGAACAGTCATGAGGAGCTGAAAAGCACTTTAAATGAAATGCAAAACAAAACGGAAACGACGACAGCTCGGATTGAAGAGGCAGAGGAGAGAATAGGTGAACTAGAAGATAAAGTTATGGAAAAAGAAGAAGCTGAGAAAAAGAGAGATAAAAAAATCCAGGAGTATGAGGGGAAAATTAGAGAAGTGATACACTAAAAAGAAATAATATACGCATAATTGGTATCCCAGAGGAGGAAGAGAGAGGGAAAGGTGCTGAAGGGGTACTTGAAGAAATAATAGCTGAGAACTTCCCTGAACTGGGGAAGGAAAAAGGCATTGAAATCCAAGAGGCACAGAGAACTCCCTTCAGACGTAACTTGAATCGATCTTCTGCACGACATATCATAGTGAAACTGGCAAAATACAAGGATAAAGAGAAAATTCTGAAAGCAGCAAGGGATAAACGTGCCCTCACATATAAAGGGAGACCTATAAGACTCGTGACTGATTTCTCTTTTGAAACTTGGCAGGCCAGAAAGGATTGGCACGAGATCTTCAGTGTGCTAAACAGAAAAAACATGCAGCCGAGAATCCTTTATCCAGCAAGTCTGTCATTTAGAATAGAAGGAGAGATAAAGGTCTTCCCAAACAAATAAAAACTGAAGGAATTTGTCACCACTAAACCAGCCCTACAAGAGATCCTAAGGGGGATCCTGTGAGACAAAGTACCAGAGACATCACTACAAGCATAAAACTACAGACATCACAATGACTCTAAACCCGTATCTTTCTATAATAACACTGAATGTAAATGGATTAAATGCGCCAACCAAAAGACATAGGGTATCAGAATGGATAAAAAAACAAGACCCATCTATTTGCTGTCTACAAGAGACTCATTTTAGATCTGAGGACACCTTTAGATTGAGAGTGAGGGGATGGAGAACTATTTATCATGCTACTGGAAGCCAAAAGAAAGCTGGAGTAGCCATTCTTATATCAGACAAACTAGAGTTTAAATTAAAGGCTGTAACAAGAGATGAAAAAGGGCATTATATAATAATTACAGGGTCTATCCATCAGGAAGAGCTAACAATTATAATGGTCTATGCGCCGAATACCGGAGCCCCCGAATATATAAAACAATTACCCATAAACATCAGCAACATTATTGATAAGAATGTGGTAATTGCAGGGGCTTTAACACCCCACTTACAGAAATGGATAGATCATCTAGACACACGGTCAATAAAGAAACAAGGGCCCTGAATGATACATTGGATCAGATGGACTTGACACATATATTTAGAACTCTGCATCCCAAAGCAACAGAATATACTTTCTTCTCGAGTGCACATGGAACATTCTCCAAGATAGATCATATACTGGGTCACAAAACAGCCCTTCATAAGTTTACAAGAATTGAAATTATACCATGCATACTTTCAGACCACAATGCTATGAAGCTTGAAATCAACCACAGGAAAAAGTCTGGAAAACCTCCAAAAGCATGGAGGTTAAAGAACACCCTACTAACGAATGAGTGGGTCAACCAGGCAATTAGAGAAGAAATTAAAAAATAGATGGAAACAAACAAAAATGAAAATACAACAATCCAAACGCTTTGGGACACAGCGAAGGCAGTCCTGAGGGGAAAATACATTGCAATCCAGGCTTACCTCAAGAAACAGGAAAAATCCCAAATACAAAATCTAACAGCACACCTAAAGGAAATACAAGCAGAACAGCAAAGGCAGCCTAAACCCAGCAGAAGAAGATAAATAATAAAGATCAGAGCAGAAATAAACAATATAGAATCTAAAAAAACCTGTAAGCAGATCAACGAAACCAAGAGTTGGTTTTTTGAAAAAATAAACAAAATTGACAAACCGCTAGCCAGGCTTCTCAAAAAGAAAAGGGAGAGGACCCAAATAGATAAAATCATGAATGAAAATGGAATTATTACAACCAATCCCTCAGAGATACAAACAATTATCAGGGAATACTATGAAAAATTATATGCCAACAAATTGGACAACCTGGAAGAAATGGACAAATTCCTAAACACCTACACGCTTCAAAAACTCAATCAGGAGGAAATAGAAAGCTTGAACAGACCCATAACCAGCGAAGAAATTGAATCGGTTATCAAAAATCTCCCAACAAATAAGAGTCCAGGACCAGATGGCTTGCCAGGGGAGTTCTACCAGACGTTTAAAGCAGAGATAATACCTATCCTTCTCAAGCTATTCCAAGAAATAGAAAGGGAAGGAAAACTTCCAGACTTATTCTATGAAGCCAGTATTACTTTGATTCCTAAACCAGACAGAGACCCAGTAAAAAAAGAGAACTACAGGCCAATATCCCTGATGAATATGGATGCAAAAATTCTCAATAAGATACTAGCAAATCGAATTCAACAGCATATAAAAAGAATTATTCACCATGATCAAGTGGGATTCATTCCTGGGATGCAGGGCTGGTTCAACATTCGCAAATCAATCAACGTGATACATCACATTAACAAAAGAAAAGAGAAGAACCATATGATCCTGTCAATTGATGCAGAAAAGGCCTTTGACAAAATCCAGCACCCTTTCTTAATAAAAACCCTTGAGAAAGTCGGGATAGAAGGAACATATTTAAAGATCATAAAAGCCATTTATGAAAAGCCCACAGCTAACATCATCCTCAATGGGGAAAAACTGAGAGCTTTTTCCCTGAGATCAGGAACACGACAGGGATGCCCACTCTCACCGCTGTTGTTTAACATAGTGCTGGAAGTTCTAGCATCAGCAAGCAGACAACAAAAGGAAATCAAAGGCATCCAAATTGGCAAAGATGAAGTCAAGCTTTCGCTTTTTGCAGATGACATGATATTATACATGGAAAATCCGATAGACTCCACCAAAAGTCTGCTAGAACTGATACATGAATTCAGCAAAGTTGCAGGATACAAAATCAATGTGCAGAAATCAGTTGCATTCTTATACACTAACAATGAAGCAACAGAAATATAAAGAAACTGATCCCATTCACAATTGCACCAAGAAGCATAAAATACCTAGGAATAAATCTAACCAAAGATGTAAAAGATCTGTATGCTGAAAACTATAGAAAGCTTATGAAGGTAATTGAAGAAGATATAAAGAAATGGAAAGACATTCCCTGCTCATGGATTGGAAGAATAAATATTGTCAAAATGTCAATACTACCTAAAGCTATCTACACATTCAATGCAATCCCAATCAAAATTGCACCAGCATTCTTCTCGAAACTAGAACAAGCAATCCTAAAATTCATATGGAACCACAAAAGGCCCTGAATAGCCAAAGTAATTTTGAAGAAGAAGACCAAAGCAGGAGGCATCACAATCCCAGACTTTAGCCTCTACTACAAAGCTGTCATCATCAAGACAGCATGGTATTGGCACAAAAACTGACACATAGACCAATGGAATAGAATAGAAACCCCAGAACTAGACCCACAAATGTATGGCCAACTCATCTTTGACAAAGCAGGAAAGAACATCCAATGGAAAAAAAGACAGTCTCTTTAACAAATGGTGCTGGGAGAATCGGACAGAAACATACAGAAGGTTGAAACTAGAACACTTTCTCACACCATTCACAAAAATAAACTCAAAATGGATAAAGGACCTGAATGTGAGACAGGAAACCATCAAAACCTTAGAGGAGAAAGCAGGAAAAGACCTCTCTGACCTCAGCCGTAGCAATCTCTTACTCGACACATCCCCAAAGGCAAGGGAATTAAAAGCAAAAGTGAATTACTGGGACCTTATGAAGAGAAAAAGCTTCTGCACAGCAAAGGAAACAACCAACAAAACTAAAAGGCAACCAATGGAATGGGAAAAGATATTTGCAAATGACATATCGGACAAAGGGCTAGTATCCAAAATCTATAAAGAGCTCACCAAACTCCACACCCGAAAAACAAATAACTCAGTGAAGAAATGGGCAGAAAACATGAATAGACACTTCTCTAAAGAAGACATCCGGATGGCCAACAGGCACATGAAAAGATGTTCAACATCGCTCCTTATCAGGGAAATACAAATCAAAACCACACTCAGATATCACCTCACGCCGGTCAGAGTGGCCAAAATGAACAAATCAGGAGACTATAGATGCTGGAGAGGATGTGGAGAAACGGGAACCCTCTTGCACTGTTGGTGGGAATGCAAATTGGTGCAGCTGCTCTGGAAAGCAGTGTGGAGGTTCCTCAGAAAATTAAAAATAGACCTACCCTATGACCCAGCAATAGCACTGCTAGGAATTCACCCAAGGGATACAGGGGTACTGATGCATAGGGGCACTTGTACCCCAATGTTTATAGCAGCACTCTCAACAATAGCCAAATTATGGAAAGAGCCTAAATGTCCATCAACTGACGAATGGATAAAGAAATTGTGGTTTATATACACAATGGAATACTACGTGGCAATGAGAAAGAATGAAATATGGCCTTTTGTAGCAACGTGGATAGAACTGGAGAGTGTGATGCTAAGTGAAATAAGCCATATAGAGAAAGACAGATACCATATGGTTTCACTCTTATGTGGATCCTGAGAAACTTAACAGAAACCCATGGGGGAGGGGAAGGAAAAAAAAAAAAAAAGAGGTTAGAGTGGGAGAGAGCCAAAGCATGAGAGACTCTTAAAAACTGAGAACAAACTGAGGGTTGATGGGGAGTGGGAGGGAGGGGAGGGTGGGTGATGGGTATTGAGGAGGGCACCTTTTGGGATGAGCACTGGGTGTTGTATGGAAACCAATTTGACAATAAATTTCATATATTAAAAACAAAAACAAAAACAAAATAAAATAAAATAAAGAGTGAAATAATACAATTTGTTTGGTTATTTTCATTTCTCTATTTTAAAAATTGTTACTACTACCTGGAAAGGACAAGGAATGTTACACGTTGCTAGGTGACCAGCTATGAATAGTCCAACATTCCAGTGAGATTGTGCTTTAAACAAAAAGAGAGCTGCTCTTATTTTCAGCCAATGTTCTACTACATCAGATATGTTGAACTTTTAACTGTCAGATGTCTCAAAATATATGACTTTGAAGTGATGAATTCTGTTTGGTTTCTGTGTGCCATGCCGATATTGTTTTATATTTAATACATTATTTGATTATTCTCAAACTCTTTAGTATCATCTTCAGAGATAGAGGCAAATAGAAGCAACTAACATTTCAAGAATTTTGTCTATGTGTCTTACACTTTTTTATGTTAAAAATTATTTCTGGGGTGCCTGGGTGGCTCAGTTAAGCGTCAGAATTGGTCTCAGGTCATGATCTCAAGATTCACAAGTTTGAGGCCCGCGTTAGGCTCTGTGCTGATAGCTCAGAGTCTGGAGCCTGCTTCAGGTTTTGTGTCTACCTCTCTCTGCCCCTCTCCTGCTCATGCTCTGTCTCTGTCTGTCTCCCAAAAATAAATAAAAACATTTAAAAAGTAAAAAAAAAAAGAAAATATTTCCACAACTTTTTATGTTATGTACTAGCCATAACATTTCAGGACAACGAAGCTAAGATGAAGGAAATTTAGACACTTACCTAGGTTGTCCAGCATGTAAAGAACTTAAGATTGGAGCCTATTTTTTTCCCATGACTACTTCTACATCCTTGTTCTTTCTATATACTTTTTCTCATTACTCTATTTGTCAAGAAGATATTCCAGGAGATCAGTATAAATCCTTATTCTTTTCAATGAATCTCATTTCTTATTGCCCAATTTTCCATGGCCAATTCATACATTTTGGATTTACAAACTTAAATTTCACATTAACATTACCATTTGTCCTCCTCTCCTGGAGGTTAAATATCTGGAATGTCTTCACACTCACCTCATGGCATCAATCATTAATCCCTTTAAACTTAATCTTATTAAAGATGCATAGAAAAATGTGCTAACCTATCTCCAGTTAGAAGCAAAGTACTTCCTTAGCTGGAACAGAATTGCACAAGCAATATTTATCCTGATAGGTATCAGGAGGAGTGATTATTTTCATGTGGAACTAGGCTTGAAAAGAAGCATTCCTTTGTTACTGGGAAAATGAATGCAAGCTTTCATTAAAATTTACCAGAAAGAAATTGTGATTTTAGAAGAGATTCCACCTGATCTACATTTCACTTCTATAAGTTTATACTCAGTTTATCCCTAAAAATAATTGAGAGGCTTACAATGAGAAACTGTATCATATATAATTGCACTCTTAAAATGAGAAACTGTGTCATGTATAACTATACTCTTAAAATGAGAATAAAAGTGAGGAAATTCTTCTGAATTGGAAAGGAGACATTTCTGTGTCAAGGCCCACCTTGTAGGATCTGTTCAAGTTCCAGCAGTTGTCTCTGTAATCCACTGTTATTTGAAAAAAACATAAAATTAAGTTTAACTAGCTGTGTTGGCTTTTAAAGCTATTCTTAAACACTTCCGATCAGCTTTTTAAAATGTTAGGCCAAAAAATCTCTTCCAGTAAGTATTAACAAAGGGGAGGCGAGGAAGGAACTCTATGGCAGGGATAGGGCAGAGTCCCTGATTTCTCATCACAATCAGTTGTCAACATTCTTGAGGAACAAAGCAAGGATGTCTGCTCTCGCTATTCTGTTTAACACTGTACACAAAGTTTTGGCAAGTGCAATAAAGAAAAAAATTCAATTAACTATTCTAGTTGGGAAAGGAAGAAATAAAGCTGTCTTTATTTGCAGATGACATGAACTTGCATCCTCAGAAAATCTCAAGGATTCCACACAACAAAACTAATAGAACTAAAAACAACATTAGTGAGATTATAAGATAAAACGTCAATATACAAAAATAAATTGTATTTCTATAAAACTGCAATGAATAGTCCAAAATTGAAATTAAGAAATAACACCATTTATAAGAGCAACAAAAATAATAAAATAATTGGGACATATTTAACAAAAGAAATGCTAGTCTTCTACACCAAAAACTATAAAACTTTACTGAAAAATATTAGAGAAGATCCAAGTAAATGAAGAAATATTACATGTTCATGGATGAAATGGCTCAATGAAACAGATAGCAGTTCTCTCCAAATTGATCTATAATTTCAGTGCAACCCCTATCATAATCCCAGCAGGCTGATACTAAAATATTATTAAAATTAAAAAGATCTACAATAGCCAAAACAATTTTGAAAAGGGGGACTTATATTACCAGAGTTCAAAACTTAATAAAACACAATAATAAACAATAAAGTATACTAGTGGTGAAATAAGTTAGTCACATAGTCAAAGAGAATAGAACTGAGAAATCGAAAATAAATCCTTGTATTAATGGTGATTGTTTTTGACAAAATGTGCCAAAGCTATTCAATGGGGGGATTTTCTTTAAGGTACTTACACAAATAGATATCCATTTATGCTTCAAAAAAAAAAAAAAAAAAAGAACGTGGACTTCTGCCTCACACCATATACCAAAATCAACACAAAATAGGTCATGAAGCTAAATGTATAATGCTTCTGGTATAAAAAAATAAGAGAAAAATCTTTGTGACCTTGGGATAGTTCTTAATACTCTATCAAGAGCTCAGCCTGGTCGGTACAGGAAAAAACATATTGATAAATTTAATTCCATTAAAATGGAATTAATAAAATATATAAAGAATTCATACAACTCAGTAAGAAGACAAACAACCCAAATGAGTACAGTATGTGAACAGACATTTCACCAAAGAAGAGACAGGCATTGTTTATAACCACCTGAAATATGCTCAATACCATAGGTCATTAGGAAATCGGAAGTTAAAACACAGAGTTCTTATCCACACCCACCCCAAAAGGTAAACATTATCAAGTGTTGGCAATGACATGGAGAACGTGGAACCCTCAGACGTTGCTGGCAAGAACATAGTATGGTATATTCATTTTGGAAAACGATTTGCCAGTTTCTTGAATAGTTAAAAAGAAACTTACCATAGAACCCAACAATTCCTCTTCTAGGAAACCATTAAAAAATATCATATGGTTAAACTCAAACTTGTATGCAAATATTTGAAACTGGGAAAAATTCAATGGATAAAAAAAAGGGAGAATATCCAAACAATGCAATGCTATTTAGCTATAGAAAGATCAAACGACTGATACATGTGATAAAATAGATAAACTGCAAAATGTTGGTAAGTGAAAGGAGCCAGACACCAAAACTGCATACTATATGATTCAATTTATAGGAAATGCCCAGAAAGGGCAAACTTAGATACTGAATGTAAATCTCCTGCCTGTGGCTGGAGTGTTGAAGGTGGATATTGCTAGCCGCCTCAAGGGAACTTTTTGTAATGACTGAAATGTTCTAACATAAGACTGTGGTGATGGTCACAACACTCCCTAAATACACTAAAAGTAATTGATTTGTACACTTGTGCATTCGTACACTTACAAATGTGTACACACTTACAATGTGTACACTTATGTAAATTCTGCCTTATTAAAACTGTTTAAATAATAATAAAAAAGCTATCCATATTTGGTATTGCTACCATCTCGGATCCAAGGAGACCTGTTACATTTGTCTCTTGTTTCTAAAAGCTCATAAAGATGGTAGACTAACGAAGAACAGAAGAGGAGCCAACATTTTCACTGAAGATACTGCTGTCTTTTGAACCTAAACATATTTAGTGTTCTTCACTAGTACACTTGCTAATTAGTCTTTCTAGCCGTGCAGATGTAGCCAATCCATTATGGAACTATACATAAGCAAATTATCTTTTTTGAAATCAGAAGAATTTCTTTGGCTTGTTTGAAACAGCTGTGTTTCCAGAGCCATAAGATGGCTTTAAATAAAAAAGAGAGACTCATTTCTTTAGCGTTACATTTTCTCCTTTTTTTTTCCTGATAATTTCTAAGAGAAGGGGAAATAACATTTGTTGAGTGTATAGTAAGTACAGGATTTTGTGCTGGGTTCATTTGAAATTATGTGAGACACATAGAGTTGGTCTTATTTTACAGATGAGCAAATTTATTCTCAAAATTTAAATAAGCAATAGAGTTGAACTCTAACTCAGGTCTTCTAAAATTCACTATCTATTCTCTTCATTTTGTTGCCTTGTGTTTGGTTGAATAAAGACTTTCAAAACCATTATATAGTTGTTGATCAGCACCTATATCTTTGAAGTTTACAGTTAATAAAGGATCTATTTTCTAAAAGTTACAGATCATTTAATAGAAGATTGTATGCATATATTTCTCTGTGCAAACATCACAAAAATATAAATAATGATGCATATATATACATGTGTGGACACACATATATGTATGTATAGGTATGAACAATAAAGTTTTATAAATTCCATGACTTTGTCTCAGTTGTTCCTAAAATTCTATTGTAATAATTACTTGCATTTCAGATTTTACTACCAAATTATGAGAACATTTTAGATGATAGTCTGTGTTGTATTCATTTTATTACCCTTGCAATGAACACAATGTAAATCACACCAGGGGTGTTCGATCAGTAAATATTAACAAATAATTAAAAGTGCATCTAATATGAGATATAAGAACATTTGCAAAATATGTTTTATGTTGCATGAGTTTTTATAGAAAGAACAAAAACTTATTTATAATTTTTTAAAATCTATATAAATATCATTAGAGTAATGGTTCTCAAACATTTTGGTTTTAATGAGCCATTTATACTCTTTGATATTACTGAGGACCTCAAAGAGATTTTGGTCCTATAAATTCCAGCTCTGTATATTTTCTGTATTATAAATTAAAAGTGAGAGTTTAAAACATTAATGAATGTAAACTAATAAACTCATTCTATGTTAAAATAATGACATTTTTGGTAAAAAATGACTGTATTTTAAAAATGGGACACTTAAGAGATGGGTGGTATTGCTTTACATTATTACAATTATGCCTAATATTGAGCTAACTGGAATACAGGTAAATTCTCATATTTGCTCTGTATACGGTCTGTTGTGATGCACACATCATGTAACCTCTAGATAAAACTCTACTGCATATTCACAAGGAAATGAGAGTGCAAAGGCAAGTGTTTCTTAGAATTTACTATGAAAATAGTTTTGACTTTGTGGATTTCGTGAAAGAATCTTGGGAACCATGAGGGTTTCCTGCTCATACTTTGGGAAACACACGGGAGAAACAATGAGAAAAAAACAAAAAAAACAAAAAAACAAAACAAAAAACCCCACACACTTTCTATTCTGGTCTCCTATTCTGAAATTATTTTTTATTCCAAAAAATAAAAATATATTTTCTCTTTTTATGAGGTATACCTGTTTTGTATAATTCTTATAAAATATCTTAATGCTACTTCCAGTTAGAACGGTTTATTAAACTCTTATAGAAGATACACAGTACTTCTACTTTCAATGAGTTTCTAAAACCAAGATGGAAATGCACTCATGGCCATTTGGCCCTCTGTTTGGGAGAACAGATACACTACTGTTCTCTTCACTCTTTTCTTGCTTACAACCTCATCTTATTTATAAAGGCATTTAAGTTGTTAGTTTAGATAGCTTTTTCACCACTGATGAAGCTACTGGCCATTGCTCTTTTTCTCTAAATATGAAAAACAAACAGAAACTTAACATTTTTTTTATTATGGAAAACTGCATGCATATAAAACAAGTATTGGAGGCCAATAATAAAACCCAGGGTGGTCAGTCTTCTAGCTCCAACCATTACCAAACCACAGTCAATCTTTTTTCATCTATTCGTTCATCATTCTCCATGCAACTAATTTTGAAAGAAATCCCAAATATTGTTTCTTCTGGAGACATTTTAGCATGTATCTCAAAAAAATATGCCCTTAACATTAATGTAAAAATGGTACAACATAGCTAAAAAATGACAGTAAATCCTTAATATCACCAAAAGTTTAGTCAAGCAAAACAGGCTTTTGGTTGAGTGGCAAACAGCAAGCAGAGAGATTAGCCTCTCTGATCAGCACAAATGCTCTGCCTAAGGGCTTGCCTGCCACTGGCTTAGACCTTCTGGGCATTGTTCGCTAAAGAAGTCATTTCTCACTCCAGTTATGCATATACCTGTACTTAAATCCCTTTGAGGTACTGAGGACTTACTTAAAAACAACACGAGTTGTTTCAGAACATTTAACTTACTATGAGATCATTCTATCCAAGGACACATGGAAAGTATATTCAGTAGTAATTAATGCAGGGAAATAGAATGGGGAAAAAATTTTTACTTTTATATTAGGTAAATATCAAAAGGAAAAGGGGCATGCAGAGACACGATACGCTATACAACTAGTAAATGTATTGTTCAAAACAATGATTCTTGCTTCTCATTTAGTAAAATCTATATACAGAGGAAACCGAATTTAGCTTTCAGACTAGAATATTTACAACGAGATATCAACCGTTATTATTTCTTTTTTATATTCAAAGCTTTTTTTCCTAATTGTGGTAAAGGAAAGCAAATTAAAACGAGTTACAAAAGACAAATACTAAGGTTGAGGGAATGATTAATACAGCATAAAAGTAAGACTATGGCTAGAAAAAAGATACATTAATATAGAGTTTTGATGATTTAGTAACACAGTTTGAAGATTTCTGTTGCTGGCAGTGGAAAAAAATTTTGGCATTGCTGGGAAGCACTATGTTGTTTTGCTTTATGAGCTGGAGGGAACTGAAATAGTCTGCAGAAGTAACTATTCCATAGAGTTATTCCACAGTAATTATTCCAATCCACAGAGCCCATGGATTTTAAAACTCACCCTTGGGACTTTCATCACTACTTAAAATACTGTGTGTATGCAGTGAAACTATGGAAGTTTAAATTATCTGTCTCTGATAGGAGAAAAATTACCAATCTTAAAAGGAAACAACATTAGATTCCTAATCGATTCATTCTCTATGAAAATAAAGAAAGTAAAGTTGCTCAAAGTAAAACCTGTTCCACATCCACATGCTCCATGGTCTAAAATGTGCAAGGAACAATAGCAAGTGAACTGATAAAAAAATACCTGTTTTTGTCCTTTGTTATATCAGTCCTTAAAGAGAAAAAAAAACCCTCCACACATATACCATGTTAGATATATCACCTATACATATACTTCTATATATGCATATATGAACATCTATATTTATGAATATTTTCTGTTGATATACAGTGTCTATATACACAAGGAATATACTTGAGGGAGAATATAGGTACTGTTCATCTTTCAAAAAGTCATTAACTTTGACAGAATTTATATTTAGTCTCAAAGATTTAAACAAAAATTTTAAATTTGTAACATAAAACTTCCATCATCTTTCAGAAGCATCTAGGTCATGAAACACGAATGCAAACCTATCACACTGGGGGAGATGAAGGAAGCATGACAACTAAAGGCAATTTGGAATCTGGATTGGATCTTGGACCAGAAAAAAAGGAAAAAAAAAGAATTTAGTGGGTCAGAAGAGAAACTCAAAAACTAGATAAGGCTTGTAGAAATTTTAATAGCTTCACATTAATGTTAACTTTCTGGTTTCGATATCTTATTGTGATTAGATAGATGTTAACATTAGGGAAACTAGGTAAAGGACGGGCAGAAGAAGTGACTGTACTATTTTCTGGGGGGCCCAGGATTTTGCAGGAATCTAACATTATTTCAAAATAAAAACCTTTAGAGATGTGTCCTATGCCTTGGTTTACATAAGAACACAAACAAGCAAACAAACAAAAACTCAGGAGATTGATAATGTTCAAAGTGACAAGGCAGAGTGGGATTTATTCCTTAGAAGAATCAGAGGCAGTTCCCTATTTCCTGTAAAAGAATGTTTTACAGTTCTAAAACCAGTCACCATTTTGCTCAATAGGGAAATAATCATGGAGTATTATAATGCCATGTATGTTTTGAAAATGCAATTAATGAAAAAAAATGACCTAAAGACATACCAATCAGTAACGTGTCATATTAATGACTGTGCCATTACAATCTTTTATGTTCGAGTGCATAGTCTGCTTAGTTTTGGAAATTCTCCCAAAACACAATCTTTGACATAAAAAGCAGTGTCTTCTAAAATTTGGGAAGCCATCTAAGCTGAAATCCAAATACATGTCCCAGTCTCACATTAAAATAAAAAAGTAGGTCATTTGACTTCCCTTACCTGAAACCGTGTGATCCTTAGAGTCTCTTGTTATTTTTATCCTTGCGTGAGGAAAGATGTAGTGCACAGTCTTCCCGTTCATCTGTATAATCTAAGACATATATGTGATAAGGTGAAAAATCAATGTTTAAAGACAAAGTGTAATATACAGGATTAGACTTGTTTTTTAAGTGTGTTGGTTTAGTTAATAAAAGATTTCATTATCTGTTTCCCCTTGGCAAAATGAGATTTCTGAAACCAAATTAGTGAATGCAAACTTGTGTCTTCTGTTTTATGGAACTTGGCTTCTAAATGAGATTTGTGAAATAATGAAAGATAAAAACAGTGAAATATTTGCTCATATCTGCCTTAATAGGATTTTATTAGGATGAAATCTTCTATCACCTTGGAAAAATGTGAATGAAATTACAAATAAAATTAAGTTTACTAAAGAAGTTTAAGAAGTGCCTGAGTGGCTCAGTTAAGCGTCTGACTCTTGATCTCATGGATCGATTCATGAGATGAGCCCCACGTGGGGCTCTGAACTGACAGCATGGAGCCTGCTTGGGATTCTCACTCTCCTCTCTCTCTCTGCACCAACCCCCAACCCTCTTCCCTGGCTGCGCACACACATGTACTCTCTCAAAATTAACAAATAAACATTGACAAAAAAAGAAGTGTGTGAGAGTACTGAACCAAAATATTAAATAGAATTTAGAACTCAAGAGAGGTTGACTTTGTGAGGAAGAGTCTTTGAATACTCGAGTGGTTTTAATGTGTAAATCCAGATGTAAGAATGTTAGAATTCTATCGCTAGAATTTTACATATTAAAAGTAACATATGCATTGAAAACTGCAAGCTTAAATTATAGCCTTTTGCTTTTATTCTCTTTAGGAAAGAATAAGCTTAATCAGGTTTCTGATGAACAGAAAACATTCCCCAAACAGCAGAATCCTGTGGAGTCCAGGAATAGTATATGATTTCTTCAAAGTAAAACTAAAATGTTGTCTGCAAGATTATAAACCTATTATGGTAAGTATAATCAGTTACCCTAAGTAACGCATACTACCATAACTTTGTAAACTAATGAAAACCTTATTTATTGGGGGAACTGGGTGGCTCAGTCACTTAAGCAACAGTCCTTGATTTTGGCTCGGGTCATGATCTCATCGTTCCTGAGTGGGAGTTCCATGTCGGGTTCTGTGCTGACAGCAGGAACCTGCTTGGGACTCTCTCTCCTCTTTCTCTGTCCCTTCCCCTGCTCATGTGCTCGCTCTCTCTCTCTCTCTTTCTCTAAGAATAAATTTAAAACATTTAAAAAAGAAAACCTTATTTATTTTCATGGAAAAAAGAGTCTATACATTTTCCCTTTTTCTTCCTGTCTTGTTTCCTCTGTGTCAGTCTCTGTCTACCTCTCTCTCCTTTCTTCTTCACTCTTAACTTCTCTCCTCTGCCTTTCTTACTCCCCCCACCCTTCATCTTTTCTCCTTCTACTTCTGTTCTTTCACTTCCCTCAATCCGCATTTAAAGATCTTCATTTTTTTTTTTTTTACTAAAAATTAAACCATGTGCATTGAAAACTCTACAACTATTAGATATACATGAACCTTGGTTTGATACTGTAGATAAGCAAAACTGGTATTATTTCACTTTACTTTAAATTTCTTTAATTTCATGTTTTATTTAAAAACCATCTTAAAAAGTCATGTTTTCCACTTGGTCAAAAATAAAGTAGGAAGACACATTTTCACCTTTTGTTATTCTTTCCAAATATCTAGACTAGGGAGAGTTTGATGTAATCTCAGTGCATTTGTTGCACAGCTAGGAGACAAGTAGGATTTTCCAAAATTTTCCCCAGAATTTCATCAGCTAACAATGATCACCTTCTAAATTGTACCTATGACGATGTTAGTAGAGGGGATGTTAGCATCTTCATTTCTATAAAATGTTGCTTTCAGAACATCTCCTAACACCTCGTATAGTTTCAGAGACTGTCTCTAACAGCACCACAAACTCACTTAATAAATCAAAAACATAAAACTGCCACAATTATGATCAATGTGACCAAAAATGTGTAGAAAAGCAGTGGTATCTATCTCCCATGTATGAACTAGTTGAATCTTAGCTTTTCCCTAAGCACTGCAGGTGAGTGTTCAGAGTTCCCCAGGAGATGGAGCTTCAGGGGACATGTTGCTTCTGTCAAATAGGAGTAGGAGCAAGATGTGAAGCAGTGCCCACACCTCTCCCCCAGAGTCTGGTCTCTGGCCTTGTCTTTTGGTGATTCTGCACTGAAAGAACTATCATCTTTATGTCTCCCAGCAAAAGGATAATTCTTCCTTCCTACACATATTCTCATGAATAACTGAGCCTTCAAACTTATGAAATGATAACACTTGCGTTAACATATCTGCTATTCACAGAGATATTCATCCTTTCCCTCTCTTAAACACCATGCATGCGAGCTGCAGGATGAGAGCATCCTTCTTGTGTTCCAAGGACTGTGCTAGGCCCTGTGGTGTATGGAATCGGGAGCCCCTGCTCTCTGGGAGCTCTCAGTCTGTGACATAATGCCTGCAAAACCATTGGAGCACAAGGGAAGAACACTTGCCCCAATTTGTGGGGAGGTGGTGGTGGTGTGAGAGAAGTCTTCTTGTAAGACAGGACATGGAGACCTGACTGATGAATAGAGTTCGACAAGGGAGGAGAAGAGGAAGAGTACTCAGGTCAAGGGAACAAGACATCCCAAGGCCCCGAATGTAAGGGAGGGTGGCTTCTTCAGAAGAGTTTAATGTACCTCAATATTGCAGTTGCATGAGGATTGGAGAAGACACGTGTATTAGTGCAGAACATGGAGGCAGCTGGCATTAGTCAGGAAGTGTTGACCTTTATACTCACCCTGTGAGGGCTATTAGCCCTATTTCGAGATGAGGTAAAGAAGGAAAATCCATATTTGTTTCCTTTCAAAGTGTGTATATATACATATATATATATATATATATGTATATATACACACACACACACAAAGTATATATATATATATATATTTATATATATATTCAAAGTATATATATTTACATATATATACAAAGTATATATATATTTATATATATATTCAAAGTATATATATATATATATATTTAAATAATAATATGATTTTGGGTTTAATAAACATTCAGAAAAATTTTTCTGGGTGTCTCTTGAATTTTTACATAAGATATTTTTAAAAAAGCAGAAAAATTCATTTTGCACTAGTCAGTCTGGGTTTATTACTTCGCCTCCAGAGCATTTTATGGGTATAGATTCTTGTTATGCATACGTTGCCAAATACAAGCATTCAGCTTTATTAGTACCAAGAGCTCAATATTACCTTTTTATGATTACAGATGCAAACAAATGAATAAAATGAGAATGCCATTGGGTTATTCTCTCTAGACCAAAATATAGTTATGGTGACTTAATGACAAAGAGTATTTGAAGATAAATATTAAAGCCAAAACACATTAATTTTGCACTTTATGCAAATGTAATTGAAGCATATGTTGTGTTCTATGTAACTTCTGTGGAGAAAAAACTATAAGGAAATCAAAGCAATTAGTGTCACAATATTTGTTACTTTGTTACATATTTGTTACTTGTTTGGAGGAGGTTGAAGATTATAATCTGGAAGAGGCACAAGATGGTATCTGGGGGGCAGACAACTTTCCCTTCCTTGGTCTGTATATTGATTATATGGCTGTGCACTTTATAACTAGTTTATAATTCTGTATATTTGCGGTTTTGGTAACTACATATGGAGGTTTTCATTTGTATGTTAGACATCAAAATTAAAAAATGCAATAAACTGGGGTGCCTTGGTGGCTAAATCAGTTAAGCATCCAACTCTTGATTTCGGCCAACGTCATGATCTCACAGTTCATGAGTTTGAGCCCCATGTCTGGCTCTGTGCTGACGGTGCAGAGCCTGCTTGGGATTCTCTCTCCATTTCTCTCTGCCCCTACCCTGCCCATGCTCCCTCTCCCTCTCTTGTGCTCTCTCTCTCTTTCAAAATAATGAAATAAATTTTTAAAAATGTAATAAATCTATAAATGTAAAAAAATAACTTTTAACAAAAAAATAAACATTACTTTATTACATTTACCTATAAATAATTCTAACAAAGACCCTCACATTTTCTACTTTATAAAAAACAGTAAGAAATTCATGAAATGATTCTTAAATATACTCTCTCTGCTTAATTTTGGCATTATATGGGTTTATAAATATATTTTGTTTAAACAGGATGCATTATGTCCTGAGTGCATTTAAATCATAAATAGGCAGATGTTAGTAACAGAAAATTAAACAGTACTACTAGGGTTATTAATGTTTCATCTACATACAATAGAATTGAGGTGGACATAGATTACATTAAAATGTATCCTCCAAGAATATTGGTTGAATAAATTAGTTGGCCAAGACTATTTGAAGCATTCATGGAAATAGTAGTGTCGGGAAATAATTATACAGAAGTTATTTTCTAGCTCTGTAGTTTATATATTTCATCTTATTGAGATTTCTTTAAAGGATTTTTGTGCTTTCAGTGATCTGATGTAGGTTTACGGGAAATACTAAACTTCAAAGAAACAAATGAGACACGGAAGATATAAAAAGTAAGTCATTATAAGAGAGAAACTCATAGTAAAATATATTCAAGAAGTTAGTTTCAGCTGACAGATTATTTTCATAACTGCAGATAAAAAGAGTTAAGTTTATATGTCATAAACATGTTCAGAATGAGTTTATTAATTTTTCTTGCTCTCCAACCTGTTCTATTTGGTGAGATTGAACTCCAGCTATATATACAATTTTAATAATAACAAGGTAAGCTAAGAAAAGTATACGTCAATTACCTGATACATTTTAATGAAATAGAAAGAAATGGAAGTATATAGACATGTACATAGAGGTAAACACAATCCTAACACAAAACCTTTCTTAAAAATATTTATTTACATATTTATTTATTTACAGTAAGTGTGTTCCTTAATGCCCTTATCCTGTTTGACCCATCAACTCATCCATGGTTACCAGAGGAGAGGTGGGCGGGAGATGGATCTAAGCCAAATCTTATCAAAGATATCAGAAACAGTAAAAGAATATTTATAATATAGAAAGAAGAATCCCAAGATTTCTAGAAAATATATATAAAACCAAACAGAACAAAATTTGGAGATCCAGAAGTCCTATTTAGCAGCGAGAAATTTATCCATGAAAACTGAAATTGCTTTGGAAGAAGTAAAATGTGAGTATAGATATTATCTTTTCAATAGTACGTATATGGGCAAAGTCATCTTTTTTATACTTTAATGTAACAAACATTGAAGTAAGGTACAGTAAGTTCATATGGTTTACCTTTGCCATTCAAAATAATTGTCTTCTATATCAAAGAATCACTAATCTGACAAGATGGTTTAGGAATTAATAATGTATATGAAATAAGTCAACTGGTTCTTCTGTGGGTATTTTAATGATTATGGGTACACAGCCTGAAAATATCTATCTCTTAAGGGAATCGATTTAAAACCATTGGGCTTAACACAGGAGTCTCCTTCAATTTATCCAAATGTTGATCTCCTAAGTGTCTCTCAAAATTCATACAAACATCACCTCATTGGTTCTGAAGTGAATATGGCCATGCATTTTGGTATCATATTTATCTAATTGTGAAGTTTATCTCTAAGTTTAATTCCATCTATAAATAGATATTAATGAATATTATCTACTTTATGAGTTTTTCTGATGATAAAATACAAAGATAATATAAAACAAATATGTCCATATAATAGACTCTAAAATATAAATCCTCCTCTTTCCCAAGTGAAGCTTTCCCTGTCCCAGCTGACCTGGTTTGGTCCACTCCCTTAATTGCTATATTTCTTAACACCTGAACACACTGTTATTGGAAAGCACTGAAATTATCCACACCAATTTTACCCAATATTCCGTAAGTTCTTTAGGAGCTACATGTATTCTCCTTGTATACCAGTGTTGGGTAGGTTGTACAAACTTAATTATCTTTTGGAGGATTGAATCACTTAAATTGCCCAGTCATTGCTGCAAAGTCAATAGCCATGGGTGATTCAATAAGGTACTTAGTACTTTAAGTTACTGGAAAAACAATTTTTTTTTTATGAAGACTGACTGAAGTCCCATGCATTTTAGGATAAATGATACTGAGACCGTTCTAGGATGATTGCTTGATTGATTGATGGCATAATTTTTTTTTTTTTTAATTGCAGTGGGGGATAAATCTAAAAGAGATTGCTCAATACAGCACTTACTTGCTCTTGATGTTGACTAAGTGGTCTAGAGTGGACCAATCTTTCTGGCAGTTTGCGATCCAGACCATGTCCATTTTCCAAACGAGACTCCCTGGGTTTGTCAAACCAATCTGTTTCTTCACGACGCAGATGATAGGCTTTGGAGACCAAGGAAATATCAAACATTGCAACCACAACTAATACAGATGATAGAGGACAGAAGATGCTCTGAAGTACCAACATGCTCCAGGCTTGTTAGCCATTCATGCATTTCAAATACAACTCCCAGTAGGATGAGAAAAATCATTTCCAACACTATGATAAAAATTTTGTACCATGGAGTAACTTAGAAAAAAAATAATGTACACACCTGTTCAAACTCTCAGAGGAAAATAAAATTTTAAATAAGGAGAAGAAATTTTGATAGTGACTGAATCAATGAACAAGTGAGTATGCCTCAGAAGTGATTTTATTCAACCTCAACCTTTTAGTTTCTACTTTCTCACCTCTCCCCCACTACCTCCACCTATCGCTAACATCTAAGGAAAATGTCTTCCTTCAGTACAGAAGATTCTGTCACTTTCCCACTATTGTATCAACCACTACTATGTGGCTTCTGGCTTTGAAAACCAAGTGAATGCTTTTGAAAATATGACATTTCTATTACATTCAATAAATAAATGAAACATTTATTTCTAAGAGGATCCCAGACACTACTGTTAGGAACATGTGTGCCATACTCACCTGGTAGCCTACTATTAAAATATATTTACAATTTTTTATTAAAATTAAATAATTATTTTCCATGCAGTCACAGATTTAGGAATTCGACTGAAGAGCTGATTGACTGCTTTCTATATTTATAATGTGGCAAAACTTGACATCTTACAATACTTTTTGAAATGCAACCACATTTAAGTACATAATTATTTTAAATTTTTCAGCCCATTCAGTTCTTGGTAATTCCACGGTCTTTGAAAGCTATTATTTGGTGCCCCCAAGTCCCATTTTACCTAATACATAGAATCTGACTTCATTTAAAGTTTTATTCTTTGCAAAAAGATCCCTAATTTGTAAAAGGGTATCTGGAAATACACTGTTGTTTCCTAAACGGCAGATGGAGCAGTCTTTCTCAAGTTCTCGTGCTGAAAGATTCGTTGATGGTGCTATAAACTTAGGCTTTCTATAAATTCTAGCATCTACAATGCTGTACTTTTGAGTTCTCCCAACTCCTCATAGTTTCCTTTTTCTGTCTACATCCTTGATTGTCCTCTCTTCAAAAACTTCTCAACACTTTTTTTCCCCCAATTTCCATTACATCTTTGCTGGTAGGATTGGTAACCCAATAGCATATATACCACTACTCACCTCCAGACCTCCTGTGATCGGGGTCCCGTGGTCACCTCCTGTGATTAACCATAGCATTTACCCTCAATAAGCATGATGACTGATGATGTGTCATAATTTAGTCAGTCTTCAATTTGAGGAAATCCAATGTTACATACCTGGTATGTGGCTGTATATGTGCTTGTCTGATCTCTAATAGGAGGTTCTAAGCTGCTTGAGGATGCTTTTTCTTTTTTCCCCTCTCTCAACACTAAAACAATGCCTTCTAAATGCCATAAAATACAACACGTGTTTGGGAGATGAATTAAATAGAAATATTAATCATCAACTAAAGAAAGAAGTTAAATGTCCTAATTATGATACAAACATTAAAAAATAAATATTAATTTGGCCCTTGAACTTCATTAACAGTTATACAACCTTTACTCACAAACTCCTTGATAATATTATGGTTTTTAATAGTTTTAATTTTACACTAAAAAACTAAACTTATGAAAAAAATATTTAATATAAGAGTCATTTGATAAGCAAATACCAAACAAAATTATAAGTTAATCATTGGTCTCTATACACTAGATTATCCCCAACCACAGTAATAGTTATCTTATCTTACTTCTTACATATTCCTATATATTTCTCATGAAAAAAATCTAGCTGATTTTAATAAATGAGTATCTTAGATGATGTAGTATACGATTTCACTTGAATATATAACTTCATTAATTGTATTTGAGACACAATCCTTTAAATCATGTTTCCTTGACTATGTCTATGCCAATAAAGCAGAATCTCAACCTGATTCAAATTTTGTCAATTTATTTCTGATTACCTACTTTGGTTGTCTACTGTTCCTTACACTGACTCAATATGTAACTAAGTTGGGATATCTGTCATACTTTGCATAACAATTTATAGATCAATCAAGTGCAACCAGAGAAATGAACCTACTTTTAAACTGTATTTTTTCTTCATAATTTATAGCTAATTGGACATAAATGCTAGTTGTTTCCAACTCCAATCGTCTGATCTTCCATGGTAGATCTGCACTTTAAAAATTAAATTTTATAAAAAGTAATTTCCAAATTAGTTTAAATAATTTGCTACAGATTAATATCTCCTTGTTTTCAACTGATGATATTTTCTTGCAATCTTAAATGTAAACTAAAAGTAAGCTATTTGGGGGTCTAGCATTATTCACAGTCAACCGTTATATGAATAGTTCAATTATATTCAGTATCAAACATAGGTTAAAAAAACATTTTTAAAAGACACTATATTAATGCTTTATTATTTATTTTTGGCTTGGAGTATACTTTGAAAGAATGTTTTCATGAAAATATCTGTGTTGTAGAGATAAATATACTTGACTGCTTTGAGCTTAGCTTCCCTCCAAATCTGCTCCAAAGCAAAGGCAATTGTGCCCTGCACATAATCAACCACGCACGCACGTCAAACTGTGGACTTCAAGCTAATGGCCTTACATATTAAGCAACGCAAATGATGCGTATCTAGATTTTATCTCAAGTGAGCTACTTCAAAATTAACCAAAGTCATATAAAACACATTTGGAAAAATATTCTTAGAGTCTATAACCTAGAGTTTAATTGAATTCAAGGAAAGCACACAACAATTTGAAATCAATTAAATTTGCTTTTGTCTACTCAATACTAAACAGCCTGTTAGAATGAATGTTAATACTTCTCAAAGAGATCTTCACATCATTGAATTACAGATATAGCATATGTTTGGTAAAAAATTATTTAAAAATCCCTGATATTTCATTAGTTCACAAATGAGTTATGTAATTAGGAAAAATATTCTCTAATTTTTCCCTTACCCAAGGAATCCAAGATTTCAAAAGAAAAGCTGGTCATCACTTTACCAGAAGAAGAGTTAATATGTTCATGTGATTTAAAAAGCAAAGAAAATAACTAACATTTTAAAACATACAATTTTCACAGATAATCACTATAATTCACACACATAATGTTACATATGTAATTCAATTTGTTATAGTTGTCCTTTATCTAATTCTGTATAAGCATGTTCTTTATGACTAAATTTCTTGTCTTATTTTTAAATACATTTTAGTTTAGTTGTGTAATTTCATTGACATTTAAGTTTAATTATTTCTTTGATATCATCTTTATACATTTCATAATTTTGTATGCAGCATGATGTCTCATCATCTACTTTATGAAAATAATGTTTTTCATATAGCCCTTGATGACTATGAGTATATATCATCCAAACATATAAATGTGAAATAAAACATTTGGTTATTTTTATAGGGTTGTATGTAAACAAACACATTTTGGAATATCTAGATACACCTATATGTCTGGCACTATGTCGACAAAACTCAATGATGAATAAATGAACTTGTCAAATCCTGTCAAATATATGCTCAATGTACACACGCAGCCTTACGTGTTTAGTTATGCCGTAAACCTGTTGGAGATTTTGTTTTATCTTGTTATTTTACCAATATGTTTATTGAAGAATCTTCATATTCTCCTGCACAATTGTTTTATATGCATATAATGTGTGTAAAATGCAGACTGTCAGAAAAGTAGCAAAAGAAACTGTTTCCACATAATATCATAACCTTGTTTAACTAGAGAGAGTCAAACAATTGACTAAACAAAAAATATACAAAGAGTGTGCTTTATTTAATTGAATAATTATCAATAAAAATGGTCAATCCAATAGCCTGTAGAAAATAAAATAAGTCAGAAAGTAACTAGTCTGTTGGAATTTCACTAAGAGGAGTCTGTCCACTTTCAGATTCAGTCATTTAATCTTTTTAAATCTAGATTTGAATTTCTAAAATCATATCAGTGTCTAGATAACAGAAGTAGAAAGAAAATTCTTTTCATGAACACTTATTTTCCTGTGAGTCTTTGCTGAAAATGTCAGGTTTAAAAGATGAGATGTTCATGTTAGCTGAGTGCTCTACAGTCTTCAAAGGCATGAAATAATAATGCTTTTATTTGATGATAAATGTCTTATTTTCAGGACTCAAATCATACCTACGTTCAAATGTAAACCATAGAGGAGGGAGAAAAAAGAACCAAAAGTCATGAGTCCTCTTGGCATGGAAAGGACACTTTGTATTCCTGTAAGTCTCCTCTCTTGTCACAAAATTAGTGTACAAATATTTTATTCTAAATCTAAATAATGCTTCCTGCATACTGCTATGATTATTTATTGTTAATATCATATTTAGTGCTAAGTTTTCTAGTTATGTAATGCAAAATGCACAAACTTGTCAATTACGATATTCATAGTGAGAGAAATAAAATATGAATCTTTTATTTAAGGAGAATTATAAAATTTACATTATGTTAATATCAGGTCCTTAGCCAAAGAGTCTCAAAAGAGAACATTCTCTGAATTAATAAACAATGATATCACAAAAATAACATAAGTACTTTTCTATTACAAAGTCTAGCAGAATAGTACTTAATAGCTCTAAATCTTAATACTTTCACAAACTGAAAGAAACTGACCAGTATATTTAGAAATGCATTTTTTAAAAAATAAAAGAAACATACAATGAAAAACTTTCCAGCTATGGAATTAAGGGATGACCATATTTTATTGACACAATTACTTAATAATGGTTTTGGAAAAGTGGACGCCAAACAAATCAAGCAAACAATCAAGAAACGACAGTAAAATAATAAACTAAACGGAAATAAAGAAAAGCATGCTAGGAAATCTATACACAAGATCAAATTTCCATTTACAAGAAATAAAATTGAAGTAAACATGCAAAAGACGCACTAAAAAAGGTAGAATACATCCTTGGAGAAGGAAAATTAAACATGCAGAAAAATAAGAGTTTGAGTTTTGAGAGTAACAAGGTAGGTTGAGGCCCAATTTACCTTCACTGTCTGACATGGCATGTTGGAAGTCATCCATGATGAACGCTATGTCACGGTCATAGCCTCTAGTTCGTGATTCTTCTCTCATGTGTTGCTGAACTTCGGGCAATGAATGACTTGATCCAAACTGATCCCTAGTGTCTGCAGATATTGGTGGCAGGGGCCCAGCTGCAGCCCTGGCCATTCCCATTGGCTGGCCAACAGGACTGAGTGGACTTTCCTCTTCAGAATTCTGGGCCACAATTGGTATTCTTCCTCTACTCTGGCTAATTGGTAAACTGGTAGGCTTAGTTCGGCCAGAAGGTGAAGCATGACTAAAGGAAACATCTAGAGCTTCAGCCTCTTGAGCTTTCAGTCTTAGGGAGGAGCTGGAAGAATCTCTTTTAATTGATAAATCAAGCCCATAGACAGACGAAGGTCTGGAAGAAGGTCTGGACCTGCTGCCACTACTGTATGGCTTATCTGCTTCATCCTGCAAAGCTGAACGTAGGGTATTTCCCAATGTGCCCAGTCCTGTTCCAAGGGATGAGCCCATAAACTTCTGTTGGTCTGTAATATTTTTTCTGAGTCCAAAAGTGATATCATCTTGAAGAATCCTTGCTCTGGAAGAAATGCCGCCAATAGATGAGGTGCTAGAAGTCATATAGCTTGTATAGTCAGGTTCAAGGTCTCTACTTTCTTGAATGGGAGAAAATTTTGACATTTTAGGATCAATTAGTGATTTCTTATGCTTTGACTGCTTTTGATAAAGTATGGCTGCTGGTAGTTGTTTTGCTGCTTGTTTTTCAAGTGTGAGTCTACTGATGCTATACTTTTCAGATTTTGGAAAATGTCTATAGCCAGTATCAGCATGGTAGTAATGGGAAAGACCAGCAAGGTGATCTAAGCTCTCTGCTCCTCTACGGAATTCTTGTTTAATCTGATGTTTCAGAAGCTTTAACTCATAAGGATCCTCCATGGGATCTTCCTCTGCTTTCACATAACTATGCAATCTGGAGGAAGTCTGTAATGGTGCCAGGAAATCTGTCACTTCTTGAGACCTACGTGTTTCAGTGGATCGAAGGAGACGGTCTGTTTTTGACAGATCCTTTTCATGAAGGCTAAATGCAGTGCTTAATGCTGCTGTTCCTTTGGTAATTTCTCCAATGTCATCAATTAGGACATAATTTCGTGGAGTATGATGGTCAATATCTGCATAGAAAGAATCTGCAGATATGCTTGATATTGGACTGCTTGCCATACTACTTCTTTCCTCCAATCCTATTCTCAAGTCTAAGCTATTGTACTTACTCCCAAGGTGGGAAACAGCATACGTATTATCAGTAGAAACAGGTGCTATCATCAGGGGTTGGTTGCGAATTACCTCATAGTTTGAAGTTATCTTGGGCTCCAAATATAATGTAGTTTGCCTTGGCTTCTGTTGTATCACCATCATTTGTGATGGTAACTGGTAAGAAGGTTGTGGGGTTGGTGTAGGTTGAGCTTGAGGTGTGAAGGACATTGTTGCCACAGCTTGAAATGTTGGTTGAGTCTGATAAGGTGAAACTTGCTGATGGTACAAAGTCTGTTGCTGAAAATGGGACTGTTGGGTATATGGGGTGGGTGCTTGGGTAGGAAGAGCAGGAGAAGAATACTGGTATTGTGTATAAGGACTCGTAGGAGGAACCAGTTGAGATTCTGTTTGGGTTTGCGGTGGTATAAACTGACTAAATTCAGTTTGGGGAGCAGTTCTTGGTCGCTCTATGCCATGCTGACTTTCTATTCTGGTGGGTCGGGTGCTGCTCACCTCACTGTCAGACATATAATCCCGATCCTCAGCTACTCCCTGGAGGTAGGCACGCTCTCTCTTTTCCCTCTCCTTTAATAATGCCTCTTTCCTCCTGTTAATTCCCATTTCCAGGTACCGTAACTTGGCATCGATCTCCTTTTCTTCCTCATCAAGTTCTGCTTGTTTCTTTCTAAGCTTTGCAGATTCCCTCTCTACAAGATCAAGCTCTCTGTCTATATCCTGGAGAATCTTGGCCCGTGCCATTGTGTTGGTTCTGCAGATCCTTCTCCTGGAAACTGTGCCCATTGTGCTGTATGTTGACTGAGTGCCTGTGGAGGTCTCCTCGGGAGGTGGGTTTGGCAGAGTTCTCTTAACTTTTTTCTGGGAGCCAGAAGGTGTCATGGTTTGAGAACCTTTTGTCTATAATTAAACAAAAATAGAACTTTATTATAAAGGGAAAAATATTTTAACAACTTTATAATTTACATTTTAGATAAAAATGATTTTGTGTATGTTTTAGCTATGACAGCATAAGACAAAAATTTTATACATTATTTCAAGTATTAGTCACCAATACATTTAAATGAAAAACAGTTTTTCCTTTCTTGGTAAAGTGGTTAATTATGATTATAACTTCTGTGACATTAGCAGTGAGTTTTGAAATCAAGCATGGAACTCATTTCTAGGCAGACTTAGATTTTAGTTAGACTCTTGAGAGAATTCTAGAAACCCATTTTTCATCCTATTAGTATACATAAAACTATTTGTTAAATGTATTCCCAGAGTAATGTGTTAGCTGTCTAAAATTTAAATTGCATTTGTTGAAGATGCACATTTACCACTGTTAAGTTCAATTATTTCTATCTTCTCATTACTACTTTACCCGCCAAGAGTGGCTGTCCTTCCTATTCCAATCATGAAATGTTTTGAAAGGAAATCTTCAAATCTCCAATGTCCTTTTTTTCCCAAAAAGAGTAATCTGAACTAATTTTCTATTTAATATTTCAATATTTTCATGACCATCTGTGTCTTATATTTTCTTAAAATTTTATTATTCTTAAGTAATTTTAGCTTCTTTTTTTTTTAATGTTTATTCATCTTTGAGAGACAGAGAGAGACAGAGCATGAGCAGGGAAGGGGCAGAGAGAGGGAGACATAGAATCCAAAGCAGGCTCCAGGCTCTGAGCTGTCAGCACAGAGCCTGACGCGGGGCTTGAACTCACAAACTGTGAGATCATGACCTGAGCTGAAGTTGGACGCTCAACCAAGTGAGCCACCCAGCCGCCCCAGTAATTTTAGCTTCTTAATGTTTTTGCAACTTATACATGAAGCAAAGGAACTGACTGCTATAAAAAAAACTACTGTAGTTTTTTTTTAACCAGATAAGGTGTATTGTTGATGAACTGTTAGATATATTTGATTTCATTTGGTTTGTCGTATACTTGCATTATACAAAATCACTGGCCTTGAGAATCATACAATTTTAAAATATCAAAAGATGTGACACATCATATCCAATAAACTGATGGAAACAAACATGATTTCCTAACACAGTGAAGAAGACAGAGACCTAGACAAAATGCCAAGACAGAGGGAACTCATCCCAAAAGAAAAAAAACAAAAAAAACAAAAAAAACAAAAACAAAAAAAACAAGAAAAGGTCATGACTAGGGATCTAATAAAAACAGATATAAATAATATGCTTGATCCAGAATTTAAAGCAACAACCATAAGGATACTAGCTGGGCTTGAGAAAAGAATAGAAGACACCAGGGAGTCCCTTGCTGCAGAGGTAAAAGACCTAAAGGCTAGGTCAATATGAAAAGTAAAATAGCCAAGAATTGAAACCAAATGGTATAACAACCAGGATGAAAGAAATAGAGGAATGAATAAGTGATATAAGAGTCAAAATTATGGAAAATAATGAATCTGAAAAGAGGGAAAGAATAACATTAGATCACGAATATAGACTTAGAGAACTCAGTGACTCCATAAAGCATAATAACTCTTGTATCATAGGAGCCTCAGAAGAAGAAGAGAGGGAAAAACGGGGTAGAAGGTTTATTTAAGGAAATTACAGATGAAAACTTGCATAATCTGGGGAAGGAACCAGACATTCGAATCCAGGAGGCACAGAGAGTTCCCATCAAAATCAACAAAAGCAGGACAACACCAAGACATACAGTAGTTGAATTTGCCAAATATAGAGATAAAGAAAAATCCTAAAAGCAGCAAGATAAAAGAAGCCCTTAACTTATAAGAGAAGACAAATAAGATTAACAGGAGATCTTTCCACAGAAACTTGGCAAACCAGAAGGCAGTGGCATGATATATTCAATGTGCTGAATTGGAAAAATGTGCAGCCAAGAATACTCTATGTGGTAAGGCTGTCATACAGAATAGGAGGACAGATAAAGAGTTTTCCAGACAAACAAAAACTAAAGGAGTTTGTGATCATTAAACCAACCCTGCCAGAAATATTAAAGGGGACTCTGAGCAGGAAGGAAAGACCAAAAGTGACAAAGGCTAGAAAGGAAGAGAGTAAAATCTCCAGAAACAATACAAAACAAGTAATAAAATGGCACTAAATATTACATATCTATCAATAATCACTCTGAATGTAAAATGACTACATGCTCCAATCAAAAGACCAAGGTGTCAGAATGGATTAAAAACAACAAACAAATAAATAAACAAACAACACCATCTGTAGGCTGCCTACAAGAGACTCATTTTAGATCTAAAGACATCTGCAACTGAAAGTGAGGGGATGGAGAGCCATTTATCATGCTAATGAATATCAAAAGAATCCCAGAGTAGCCATACTTCTATCAGACAAACTAGATTTTAAACCAAAGACTATAATAAGAGATGAAGAAGGGCACTATATCTATACAACAAGAGGATCTAACAACTGTAAATATTCACCTCCCAACCTGGAGCACCAAAATATATAAAACAATTAATAACAAACAAAAAGGAACTCATTAATAATAATACAACAATAGTAGGGGATTTAGCACTCTGCTTAAACCAATGCACAGATCATCCAAGCAGAAAAATCAACCAGGGAAGAAAAAAAAAAAAAGAAAAATCAATAAGGAAACAATGGCTTTCAATGACACACAGGATCAGATGGACTTAAGGGGCATATTCAGAATACTCAATCCTAAAGCAGCAGAATACACATTCTTTTTTTTTTTTTTTTCTTGAGAGAGAGAGAGAGAGAAAGAGCATTAGCAGGGGAGGAGCAGAGTGAGAGAGGGACACACAATCTGAAGCAGGCTCCAGGCTCTGAGCTGTCGGCACAGAGCCCAATGTGGGGCTCCAACTCACAAGCTGTGAAATCATGACCTGAGCCGAAGTCAGACACTTAACCGACTGAGCCATCCATGGGCCCCAGAATACAAATTCTTTTCAAGTACACATGGGACATTCTTCAGAATAGATTACATACTAGGTCACAAATCAGGCCTCAACAAGTACAAAAAGAATAAGATCATACAATGCATCAACCACAACGCTATGAAACTTGAAGTCAACCACAAGAAAAAAATTTGGAAAGACCACAAATAAATGTAGGTTAAGGAATATGCTACTAAAAAATGAATGGGTCAACCAGAAAGTTAAAAGAAGAAATTAAAAAATAATAATTTAAAAAAATACGTGGAGGGGTGCCTTGCAGTCCGTGAGTTCGAGCCCCATGTCAAGCTCTGTGCTGACAGCTCAAAGCCTGGAGCCTGCTTCAGATTTTGTGTCTCCCTCTGTCTCTGACCCTGCCACACTCACACTCTGTCTCTCTCTCAAAAATAAATAAACATTAAAACAAATTATAAAGAAAAAAGAAGCAAAGAAAAATATCAAATACCGAACTTAACTTTACACCTACAGGAGCTAGAAAAAGAACAACAAATGAGGCCTAAATAAAGCCAGAAGAAGAAGGGAAGTAATAAAGATTACAGCAGAAATGAATGAAAAACAAAGAAACAAAAAAATTCCATAGAACAGATCAATCAAACCAGGAGCTGGTTCTTTGAAAGAATTAATAACATTGATAAACCCTTAGTCAACCTTATTCAAAATGGAAAGAGAAAGGACTAAATAAAACCATAAATGAGAGTGGTAAGATTATAATCAACACCACAGAAATACAATTTTAAAAGAATATTATGAAAAGTTACATGCCAACAAATTGGGCAATCTAGAAGAAATGGATAAGTTCCTAGAAACGTATAAACTACCAATGGAAACAGAAAGAAATAGATAATTTGAACAGATCCATAACCAGTAAAGAAATTGAATCAGTAATCAAAAATCACCAAATAAACAAAATTCTGGGGCCAGATGGCTTCCCAGGGTAATTCTACCAAACATTTAAATAAGAACTAGTACTTATTCTTCTCAAACTATTCCAAAAAGTAGAAATGGAAGGAACACTTCCAAACTCATTCTATGAGGCCATCATTACCTTCATTCTGAAACCAAAGTATGCATTAAAAAAGAGAATCAGCCAATATCGCTGATAAACATAGATGCAAAAATTCTCAATGAAATACTAGCAAACTGAATCCAATATTACACTAAAAGAATCATTCACCATGATCAAGTGGAACTTATTCCTGGGATGCAAGGGTGGTTCAATATTCACAAATTAATCAATAAGATACATTACATTAATAAAAAGAAGGATAAGAACCATATGATCCTCTCAATAGATTCAGAAAAAGCATATGACAAAATACAGCATCCTTTCTTGATAAAAAACCTCAATAAAGTAGGGATAAAGGGAACATACCTCAACATCTTAAAGGCCATATATAAAAGACCCACAGCTAATATCATCCTCGATAGGCAAAAATTGAGAACTTTCTCTCTGTGATCAGGAACAAGACAAGGATGTTCACTTTCATCATTGTTATTTAACACAGTACTGGGATTCCTAGCCTGAGCAATCAATAACAAAAAGAAACAAAAGGGCATCCAAAATGGCAAGGAAGAAGTTAAACTTTCACTATTCACAGAAGACATAATACTCTATGTAGAAAACCCGAAAGCACCAAAAACCCAAAAGCACCAAACGCCTGCTAAAGCTGATACACAAATTCAGTAAAGTTGCAGGATACAAAATCAATGCACAGAAATCTGCTGCATTTCTATATACCAATAATGAAGCAGCAGAAAGAGAGATCAAGGAATCGATCCCATTTATAACTGCACCAAAAACCGTAAGATACCTAGGAATAAACCTAACCAAAGAGGTAAAAGATAGGCCCTCTGAAAACTATAGAATACTTATGAAAGAAATTGAGGCACAAAGAAATAGAAAGACATTCCATGCTTATGGATTGGGAAAACAAATATTGTTAAAATGTCTATACTACCCCAGGTGAATGTACATATTTACATATTTAATGCAATCCCTATCAAAATACCATCTGTATTTTTCAGAAAGCTAGAACAAACAACTCTAAAATTTGTATGGAAACACAAAAGACCTCTTGAATAGCCAAAACCATCTTGAAAAAAGAAAAGCAAACCTGAAAGGCATTACAATTCCAGACTTCAAGTTATATTGCAAACTATAGTGATCAAGATGGTATGGTACTGGCACAAAAACAGACACAGAGATCAATGGAACAGAACAGAAATTCCAGAAATGAAGCCATAACTATTTGGTTAACTCATCTTCAACAAAGCACGAAAGAATAGTCAATGGAAAAAAAGACAGTGTCTTCAATAAATAATGTTGGCAAAACTGGACAGCCACATAGAAAAGAATGAAACTAGACTACTTTCTTGCACCATACACAAAAATAAGTACAAAATGGATGAAAGACTTAAAGGTGAGACAGGAAATCATCAAAATCCTAGAGGAGAACACAGACAGCAACATCTTTGCATCCACCGTAGCAAGTTCTTACTAGGTATGTCTCCAGGGGCAAGAGAAACAAAAGCAAAAATGAACTACTGTGACTTCATCAAGATAAAAACCTTCTGCATAGCGAAGAAAACAATCAACAAAAGTAAAAGGCAACCAGTGGAATGGGAGAAGATATTTGCAAATAACACATGTGATAAAGGTTTAGTATCCAAAATCCATAAAAAATTATAAAACTCAACACCCAAAAACCAAATAATCAAATAAAGGAATGGGCAGAAGTCATACACAGACATTTTTCCAAAGAAGACATCCAGATGGCTAAAATACACACGGAGAGTTGCTCAACATCACTCATCATAAGGGAAATACAAATCAAAACCACAATGAGATACCACCTCACTGTCAGAATGGCTAACACGAACAACTCAGGAAACAACAGATGTTGATGAGGATGCAAAAAAGGGGAACCCTCTTACATTGTTGGTGGGAATGCAAACTGGTGCAGCCACTCTGGAGAACAGTATGGAGGTTCTTCAAAAACTAAAAATAGAACTACCCTACAATCCAGCAATTGTACTTTTACCCCATGGATACAAAATTACTGATTTGAAGGCACACATGCATCCTGATGTATATAGCAGCATTGTCAACAATAGTCAAAGTATGTAAAGAGCCCAATGTCCAGCAAATGATGAATGGATGATGAAGTTGCAACACACACACACACACACACACACACACACACACACACACACAAATACATATATACACGTACATACATATACACACACACACAATGCAGTATTACTCAGCCATGTAAAAAGAATGAAATCTTGCCATTTGCAACGACATGGATGGATGAAGTTAGAGTGTATTATGTTAAGCAAATAAGTCAAAGAGAGACAAATACCATATGGTTTCACTCATATGTAAAATTTAAGAAACTAAACAGATGGACACGTGGTGGAGGGGGAAGCAAGAAACAAACCATGAAACAGAATCTTAAGTATAGAGAACAAGCTGAAGGTTTCTGGATGGGAGGTTAGTGGGGGATAGGCTGAAAGGGTGATGGATATTAAGGAGGCTACTTGCTGTGATACGCAATGGGCGTTATATGTTAGTGATGATTCACTCAATTTTACTCTTGAAACTAATATAACACTGTATGTTAACCAAATGGAATTTAATAAAAACTTGAAACAAACAAAAAACAAACTGATGTAAACAAAGTTACCCAAACATTTAATAGCATATTCACAACTATATCTCAAGTCTTCTGGTTTCTAGCTGCATATTCTTTATAAACTGCTTTTTTTTTCATTTTCTTACTAATAATCCAAAGACCTTAATTCTCTCCTTATCCCAGTTATCAAATACTGAGAGCAGAAAAATAATAGGAAGTATATGAGAATTATATATCTAAATGATTAGAGCAATGAAAGATCCTATGCTTTCATTGTCCTTTTATCACTTCCAAATTCATTTCCTTGGTGTTTTTATCTGCTTTGTGTTATAATTGTTCTGCTCCCTTTATTTAAATTAATAGATGCCTACAACATGGAACAGATATTTTACATTTATTTGTCTCATTTCATCTTCATAACAACCCTATGACTTAATTGTTAGTATTAAACAAATGAAAATAATTGAAAGTGAGAGAGAATAAATTATGTGCCAAATAGTTGCTTTTGGGGCTCCAATTCCCCATATTCTTTGAGATTCCTCTGTGATGAGGAACAAGCTACAATTTTAGAATCATTCCACCATATTTCGCCAACTCACAACATTTCTTCATTGAGAATATACATCCAAATATTTTAACTTTCAGAAACATGGGGTGCTTGGGTGGCTCAGTCAGTTGAATGTCCAACTTTGGCTTAGGTCATGATCTCATGGCTCATGAGTTCAAGTTCCACGGTGGGCTTACTGCTGTCAGCGCAGAGCCTGCTTTGAACCCTCTGTCCCCCTCTCTCTCTGCTCCTCCTCTGCTTGCACTCTCTCTCTCTCAAAAATAAATAAAACATTTTTTAAAAAAGAAAGAAAAGAAATACTCATAAACCTTGGTCGCTATCATATGGCTTCTGATTACGAAATGGGTGCACATACTCTTGTTAAGGAAAGAAAGAAGAAATAAAAGGTTAACATAAGAATTTGAATTATTTTTAAAGCTTTGGAGTCAAGAACTGAATTCCTCACAATTCAGTGAGTAGAATGAGAGTATGTATGTAATCTTAGGAAAAATAAAACTTTGAAGAATCATATTAATTCTTATTCACTGCTCATACATGTAATTTTTTTCCTAATTTACCTTTAATAGTTTATAATTCTTACTTGAGAGAATAGGCTCTAGTCAAACTCATGTTCTTCTTTTTCTTTTTTTTTTTAAATAAAGTCATAGGCTAAAGAAGCATTCCAGGTTTTGGGGATTTCTAATTATCCTCCAGGGTTGCAAATATTTAATGGTCCAGGACTTTTGCTTATTAATATTTCGTGAGCCATAGATGCGAGTCATGGAAGTGAGAGACAAAGCTGGTTGGAAGAAGGTGGATACTTATTAAGTTAGCCTAGCTGACCATTCAGTCCCCTCAAATCTAAATAGCTTTGCTATTCTCTGCTTGGTAACAGAATAGTTTTAACTCTGGCTATAAAAATAGTCAGAAGGTTGAAGACTTGTCAAGGTCTCAGCCATTTCCTCCCAAATCAAAGTATAACACAGTGATTGAAAGGTTAAGTCTCTCAGGGCAGTCACTCAGTTTCAATCCCAGCTTTATTGTTTTACTAGCTGTGAGGTCCTTAGCAGGTTGCTTAAACTCCCTGGACCTCAGTTTTCTTACATGTGAAAGGAGGTTACTTTTTATTCTTATATTATTAGTTCGTCTAAGGAATAAATGAGTTAAAACAAGTATAGAGTCTAGATTAGTAATTATCCCTGAGGGCAGACAGAAATATAATAGAGAATTTGAAATGATGTCCGGGCAACTTATAATTAAAAAAAAACAAAAAACAAAACTGCCTTTCAAGACCATAAATAACTTCTAAGCTGGTTATTTAATTCTAAACCAATCAATGTATTGTAAAATAAGAGTACAGAATCCCAAAACAGAGAATCAAAACAAAATGATAATTGCTTAGAAAAAAATCCAGAGATGTATAAAGGAAAAGTTATCATGATTAAAGATGATGTAGTTTGGGGCCATGATTAGAGATGATGACAAAAATCTGGAAAAGTCTTGGTATTTAATAAGATGTTCCTTGATGACTAGGTTGGCAAAAGTTGTTTTTATATGGATCCGGTGCACTTCATCTAAAAAAAATATTGTACTGCATATATAAATTTAAAATATTTTAAAATAGCTGGTGCAAAGAGTGAAGCAAGGGAAAGGAACAGTAAGTCCTCACAACAGAATGGATGGAGGTTGAAGGGGGACTCGAAGAATAGCTAATTCCGATTGCAAGACCTAGGAGGTGACTGTGATAGCAAGCAAATAAACTCCGGATAAGTTTTTCTGTCCAAAGTTATTTTAAACAACATTCTTCTCAGGGGAGTCCATTTGTAACATGCATCTTACATAGCAAAGGAAGGGAATTTTTATTGTTCTGAAGTGTCAGGGCTATTAATAAAAATAGCAATAGGTAAGGTATATGGACACACTATCCCAAAGACTTTAAATACATGCACGCACATTATCTCCTTGTAAAAATAATCTAAGCTCAATCTAGAGGTGGGAAAAGAAGGAAATCTATTCTTCCAAAGAGCTGAACGAACTAAAAATAGATGCTAGACCAAAATTGTTCACGGATTGCTATATATAGTAAATATGGCAATATTCAACCTATTAATTTATTTCAGGAGTTGCTAAGTCTCATTCTAAAATGCAATGTTCTAGATACTAAAGGCACAGAAGTAAGAGGCATGAGATAAAATAAACTTAATTAAACGTGATTCTCAAAGAACTTGTAAATCTGTAATATCTTTTAGGGTGCTGTATGAAGAAACTACTTGTTTTTTGCTAAATAGCCCTCGAGGTCAATATCAGAGATATACTTCTAGACTACTGTACCACTAGAGAGACACAGGAGTGTATTTTTCATTTCATAAATAGAGAAAATTGAAAATCAGTGTTCATCGTGATAGTATCTTGGGTTTTCAAGCTTGTTCTTTAAGTTAAGTAGGAAAGGTTCTTATGAAGGCCCTTTACTTTCATTTTTTATTTTTATTAAAAATTTTTTCGTGTGTTTATTTTTGAGAGAGAGGGAGAGACAGAGCATGAGCAGGGGAGGGGCAGAGAGAGAGGGAGAGAGAATCTGAAGCAGGCTCCAGGCTCTGAGCTGTCAGCACAGAGCCCGAAGTGGGGCTCGAACCCGCGGACCGTGAGATCATGACCTGAGCCGAAATCAGACGCTCAATGGACTGAGCCACCCAGGTGCCCGCCCTTTACTTTTAGATAATGTTGATGTGGATTCACTGCCAAACAGTATACCTCCACATAGATTTATGGATAAATAAGTTATTTTGATACAGATAAGCATAATTTTCTAGTGAAAGCCTAACTTCTTACAAGATCCTCTATTTAACAAGTCAGTAAGTAAAGAATTTTTACTACTTGAAGACAGACAAGAAAAATAAAAGCTAACAGAAGAGTAACTTGTGAAAGATAAAATGATAAATTCTATCACTCATGGAAAAATACTTTAAAAACTGATAAAACATTTAAAATCCATAAGGCCTTGCAACAGGGCACAAGGCCTGGCACATACAAAATAAAGCTATCCCATTTCTTCATCTAGAGTACTGTAGAATAGTTTACCAACCATTTCCATGAATCAAAACTCTAAAGAGGCAGTATCATGACCGTTATGAGAGTATCAGTGAATTATTGAAAGTTTATAGACATGCTTAGCAAGGAAGACTTGAATCTCCACTGCCATGGGACAGAACTGACCATTTGTAAATGTAATTGGAATTGTCTTTAAAAAGTAGTTTTCTCCTTATTGTTGTAATAACCCATTAACAAGAAAGAAGGGAAAAACCCAACTACAAGACTGTAATAACGGGAGAGTAAAAACAGAACATATTTAAAGTCAGACACTTACAAGTTATTTCTCAATCTAGTAGTACAAAACTGTTTTCCAATTATACTGTGAAAATGGCACTCAATATTTCATCAGACATCTTTAAGCCTCTCCTTAATGTACCTCTTGTCCCAGTTTGTGTTGTTTTCTTGCTGAAAGTCATTGCTCTTGGGCTGAGCAGCCATGCAGAAAACTAGTTTCTACCTCACTGGACAGAAGCATTAGAGATGTCAGTCGGTGCAGCACTTATTGTCTTACATTTTCTGCAATGTCCCAAGGAGATTAATTTCTTTTCTAAAATCCATCTAGAGTATTTTTCAAAGCCCTCTTAAGAAGTTTTTTAGTGTGGGCATGTTTTTGTATGTATGTTTGTATGTATATGTATTTGTTCTCTCTCCTTCTCTCCTTTCCTCCCTCTTTTCTTTTTTTTTTTCTTTCCTAACATTAAATCAGATGGCTGTATTCCAGGGAATGGAACAAAGTATATTTTGTTCCTATGGTCCTTTGATATAGTTCAGTATAGTGGCTGTAATATGTAGGGCTCTTTCTTTTTTTTCAGACTCGCAACTACTTTATTCAACCACCACATACTATATAAAGTTCAAGAGGAATAATCACACTTGTCACAAATCTCCTCAGAGGAGTATTTTACTTAGAGTGTTTTAGTGAAAATTTTATCTGAAACTTATTATAGTCAAATGACAGATTTGGGACCACACGAAAGTTAGGACTGATTGTACAATGCCTTTGGGCTATTTCAGCTATTATTTTCAATATTTATATCATACGGGTAGGTTTGAAGTAGATAAACCCTTCTCTTTTATAATGAAACTGGTATTCTTTTTATCAATTTGTTTATTATTACTCTATCACTAAGAGGTGTTCATTCTTTTCCAGAATACTCTGCCTATCTACCCAGCTTTTTACATTTTTAGGCTTTGTCTGTCTAGAGTTATACCATTTCTTAAAGGACCATGAAAACAGTTCTCCAAGCTACCTCTGAGAGACAACATTCAGCGTGTGAATCCATTTTTCCCCTGCAAAGTCCTCTAATATTATCCAAATCATTTAGCCTGGATTTTGAGGATCTAGTAAAAATTCATCTACCCATCTTGTGTATTCCTTCTTCTCATCATAGTCTCCCAAACTGCACTGAAGCTTTATACATGATAAAGCTCTTCAACACGGATTTATATTGCATCCTTTACACTAACATACCCTTCCAACATACTATATCATAAGTATCTGACATCTAGCTTCAAGTGCATACCATATTTGCAACTAGAATATACGAAGTCCAAAACATGTGAAAGCTATGGCTAAACACGATGCCATAGTTTGTGTGCTTTACACATTAAAACGGGTGGGGGGGGGTGTGATCTAAATTTACTTTTCAACCCTAAACAACTGCTAAACCTGTCTCATAACTGAAATTTATATATGTATATATGTTTTCATGTATGGCTATATAAAAAGTATTCATATAAATGAGATGATTATTTCAGTTAGTATTATATTATTTCTTTATGGGTACATGTAACAAGAATTTTCTAGACACAGGCTTAGGAACAAAAGTGAGATGATTCTGAAATGGGGCAACCAAAAGATACAGGAAGCACAGGTGGCAGAACCAAGATATAATTGGCTGTCCATAACATACTATACAGGTGCTATAAAGAGGCAGATATAGACACGTCTTTTGATTTGTCAGTTAAAAAGTCACTGGTGATACTGTGAAAACCAGTTCCTATGGTAATTACACTAGGTTAAAAATAAATGGTCCAAGGTAAAGCAGTGAGGGTGGATGGACTCATCACAGCTTGGTGACAAGAAGGACACAGGTAGTGGTTTGGGGGTGGGAGTTGTGAGGCACAGTTTTCTTTAGGGAGAAAAAACTTAACCAAGATATCGTCTGAGGTTCAGGAGGAGGGGAGGGGAAATGATTAACGACATACAAGAAAAAAGAGTAAGTGGACAAAACATTTATATAAACAACATGCTTTAGGTAGGGATAACATCCTGTTTCAGCAGTAAAAACTAAAACATTAAGACCTAAAATATATAAAAACTTACTATGTAGTGAGCATTAAGAGCTTTATATATAATTTTATTACATTTCAGACACATCTTTCCTAGAAACTATATTAATTTCAAGTTTCAGGTATTTATAACTTTAAAGATATTATATAACTTGGCCAAACTTGCAGAGCTACGACTAATAAATGGCAGAGCTGAGACGTAACTCCATGTTGGCCTAATGTCAATGGTCAAGATTAAGTACAATGCAATTTATTTAAAATTCAGAATATTTTAAAATTAAAATAATCTACAATGCAGGTTTCTACATTAGCACATAAGATAAATAAGAAACATGTATTAAAATAATGCACTCATACCTGATACATCAATAAACAGTACATTTAAAGTTTGGAAGAAGCAAATCATTATGGAAATGAAAAGAAAGTAAGCAAACTATCAATCCAAAATTTATTTTCAATTTTCATGAAACTTAATACTCATCTGGTTTTTCAAACTATCAATCTTCATTCTCTAAACGGTGTATATATTTCCCAAATTTCTAGAAAATATGTTCAAGAAATTACTATTATTTTATGACAAGAGCAGGAGACATTTTGGAGGAGTCTAACACTGAATGCGTATTTTGATTGTTTGGGATTGGCGACTTCTAGTTTTCGGTCCCCTGTCCATCTATCCAATAAATATTTTTACTAAGTCCATATTATGTGCCATGTTCTATGCTAGGCCATGATAACATAAAGATCCTGGTATCATTTCTGCCTTTAGGAAGCTTTTAGAGCTTAGAAAAAATAATAGAGACATTTGACCACATGCTGTGATTTGATATGATAAATTTTATAATAAAGGCTTATTTGTGGTTCTTAGAGAGGGCAGAGGGAGGAGTTTGTATCTCATATAACTCTCTCTCTAGAGGCCTCTGAGGAGACAACTTGTGGAGTAGTTTTAAATGCTAAGAAGGAAACCGTAAGGTCTATAGAGGAGTAATCTCTTGGCAGCAGAACCCATGTGAAAGGTTTAAAATATGGTTGCATGTTATGTCCCAGGGCCTACGAAGTCTAGTGTATCGTGTTGAAACATGTATATATGGAAAGAGAAAACAGTACCTGGAGGTGAAGCTAGAGAGTGTTGTATCAGACCATGTAGGGCCTTGAATGTCATGTTAAGTTTATACTTCATTATATAGACAAGGAGAGCCTATGTACAGAAATGACACCATAATATGTATTTATTAGGAGGCAGTTTTGGCAAAATTTTACTACTACAAATAGTATAAAAAGCCTAAAGTCAAATGCATGAATTCTGGTTTCTGTGGTAGATAATTTCTTACCCACAAGACCATATCCTTGGTCTCAGACTTCCAGTCTACTTCGTTTCCCAAATATACTAAGATAACACCTATGTGAAACTATAGTTACTAGGTTATTTGCTCTTAGGTCGTGATACTTCAAGTCTAAGCACACTCTACAAGTCTTGTGGCTCTTTTTACAATCTTACTGATGGAGTTTCGACACAAAGGTGTTCGTAATATATTTATTATGCAAATTTGTGTTGTGTTTCCATGAGAGTCTTTCTCATGGGAAAGGGGAAGATGGCAAAAATCAAAACTGTATGGAGTAGAGTTAGGAGAGAAGAAAAACAGAAGGTGTGGTTACAGAGAAAGGGATAGACGTAGAAAAACTCAATGTCTGGAAGGGAAGAAAGAAGAACAGTTTGGGAGGTGACAGAGAAATTACTAAAAATAAGGTCAAGGCAAGAGCATTGGATACAGCAATTGAAAGAGTACTGTTTTTACCTACAAAATGCTATTTTTAAAAAATTCTCTGCTTTCTTTTTCTGCTTGTTATTTTTGTGTATATGCATGTATTTGTGTATATGCATGTATTTGTATATATTTATGTGACTGTTGTAACTAGCCATATTTTTTATATAAAAAATGTTTTTCACAGACAGCATATATTTTATAACGTAAGGTTTGTATTTTAATGGACAGCCCATGCTAACATTATTGCTGTGCATCTCTCTTTCATAGAATTTAAAGGAATTTAAAGGCTTTGCCAGTTCTACATTATTTCTAACACCTGTATCTTTCCTTACATTTTTACTTCCGAAGCCAAGTCTTTGCATTAGTCCAGGCCACCATTCATTCTGCTAATATCTGTTGAGCAGCTACTACTGTATTATTCAAGCATTGCTTTTGACCTTGGGAAAACAGTAATGAACATGAGCCATATGGCCCCTCTCACGTGAGAGAGAAATACAAACACTATATGTAAAATATTAATTATAAATGTGCTATACCTCATGACATGTGGGCTATCAGAGAAGGTACTGCACATATACAGGCCCAGAGTCAGGTGAGAATGAGGGATATTCATTAAGCGAAACTGGTTTAGAGTACAGATGCAGGGGAGAGGATGTCGAGAGATGTGTCTAGAAAGGTGGGCAGGTCCCTGTGAGCCACAATGATTGTTTCTAAATACAACATAACTTCAATGAAAAGCTTACTGCAGAGAAATAACCTTCCCGGTGAAGTGTACATATGAAAAGCTCTATTGGGCTGCAGTGCAGAATGAATATGATGAGAATGAAGATGAAACTAGGAAAACAACTTAAGAGCTGTTTCAGTGGTTTAAAAAAAAAAAAAATGCACCTTTGATACCAGAGTGGTAGCAGGGTCATCATGGGATACGAAGGGACATTAATAGTACATAGAATACAAAGAATTTTAGACTTTGTTCTTAGGGTTTCACTTTTATTAACTCATTTCAGCTTACAGTGATCTTAAAAGGTAGACACTATTATCATCGCCAGGTTATAAGTGAGGACATTTAGTCATAGTGAAGTTAATCAACTTCCCCCAGTTCACACCGCTGGAAGGTGGCAGACAGTATGCGAATTGAGGAAATGAGGAGTTTTGAGCAGTCTGGCTCCAGAATCATGCTCTAAATAAAGCATTTTAGATAATAGTTACGTATTTCTGCATAACGAATCCTTTCAAAATTTAGCGGCTTAGAAACACCACTTGTTACCAAACATATTCTGTAGGTCTTGGCTTAGCTGTTTTTCTGCTCAGGGTTTCCCATGGGATGCAATCAGGTTGCCAGGTGAGGCTCTGGTATGAATGGAGGGCCTGAGTAGGGAAAAATCTACTTCCCACAAAACCGGGGCGGGGGGTGCTGGCATTTACTAGGGAGCTGTTGGACTGGGGGTCTCCGTTCCTTCTCAGCCTCCCTTGCTCCTTTCCATGGTGGCTTCTGCGGAGAAGCTCACAACCTGGCAGCTTCTGCTTCATCAAAGCAAGCAAGCAGCTCATGCCAGAGACAGTGTGAGTGAAATGGGAGTAACAGTATTGTGTAACCGCATCTTGGAAGTGACGTCCCATTCCGCCCCCCCCCCCCCCATGTTCTGTTTATTAGAAGCAAGTTATTAAGTGCAGCCCGTACTCATACAGAGGGGATTCCACAAAGGCATAAATACCAGAATATAGCAATGACTGTGAATCATTTGAGGAGCTGTCAGCAACATAACATAAATTGAACTTTAGGACGGACTGCACGTGAAAGATACGGAAGAGGGCAGAGTCAAGGATACCGTGAAAGGACGTAACATGATTATACATTTGATGGCTGAAGGTTGTCATAAGCTTGTGCCTTCCCTGTGATGTAGAAAGTATATTTATCTATGATTATCTACTACCAGAAAGGAAGAGGAGTATTTAAATCTTGCAGGTTTTGGCACTGGGAGGGTCTGATTGAGGTAGCAGGCTCTGACTTTTATTTCAATATTCCTGTATACATGTCTTCCTCTGGACATGCTCAATAAGCCAAATTCAGAAAAGGAGGCATATATTTAGATTCATTCAGGGCAAATTCCTTGCCGGGGTTGGGGGAGAGATTAGACAGATGGCAAGAGGGCTGCTTATGTGACAAGGCTTGGATTGAGAATGGCAGAGATAGGAGGGTTGATAAACAAACAAAGGAGAAATTCCAGTGGAGTACAACAGAGGTAAACTTAGGTGAGCAAGCAAGCAATGAGATAGAGTTGACATGATAGTATATGTGTGATGTCTAAGTTAGATAATTTTCAGCTAACTTCAGGTCAGAGAACAATTGTAGGAAAGTATAGACAATATGTCCGAAAAGTAATAAGCACTGGGGATGAGCTTTTGGAAGGTAAATACAGGGAGCCAGATATTAGATCATCATCCTCACAGATTGGGAAATTACTCAGGATGTATCAGGACTTTTGATGGGGAGATATCAGTTTATTACACACAAATGGAACCCATAACAGTTATGCTTCCAGATAAAACATGCTGGATTATACTGTTGGTGCAAATGTATTCTTGGAGAGAAAAACAAACAGGTTCATTTTGTTTTCTTGCCTACTTTTTTTTTTTTTAAATAAATTTTGGAGTAATTTGTCACACAGCAATAAATAAGATGCTTAACTGACTTTTCTACATTGCTGAGCACCTGAATATATGCCTGTTTATCTTTCCAATGGTTCAGTCTCACATTCTTTAGACATCCACTCTGACAAGTTGTCTCCGGAGAGGATGTGTTACATGTACAAATTCTTCGCTGTTTGGTTTCACCTTGCCTTTTGGGGTTATGATCTAAAGCCCTGATTCACAAGCCAAGAATGACTCAGGACAGAGTTGGCAGGACGCTCTCTGGGTTATTCCTTCCATCTTCCTTTCTTCCTACCAGGTGAGACTGGACTGGTCTTTAACGTGCTTCAAGAAATAATGATAATTTATAGGTTGTTAAACACCAAGGGAAAAGGTGAAATCTTAGCAGCTTTACCTTTTTAAATGTATCCTGAGGGTTTCAATTTTCTAGAATGTTAGATTTTTCAGTGAAAATTATTTTAAGTGTTCCTCACACTGGGTACTTAGAGAAAGAACAAGCATTTAAGAAAATAGCTTTTTAAACCTTTCTATCACCTGAATGGTTTCCAGCCCTCACAGCCTCACCTTATATGCATGGGTAAATTAATAAATACAGGGCTTACTGGCACTTATGAGAGGCCCAGGCTGTTTCTTTTCTTTCTTTTCTTTTCTTTTTTTTTTTTTTTTTTACATTCTGGATATATAAGAAATAACGAAAATATTCCCAATAACTTTACAAAACTGTGATATATTTTAAATGTTGACATTGAAGAATTATGCTTTTAAATACACACAAAAATATATAATGATTTGTACTTGAAGATCACATGAGAAATCTAAATTCTGAGGTCTTATCTTGTCAAAATAAGGCCAAGGCCAAATGATCCTTGGCTTGATCTTTCGGTGATTCTTTATATACGAGTGAATTTTTTTCTCAGAAAAGTTTAAAACTGGGTCCATCTTAGGCACACAGAAACTTTAATAGGTTTCTGGGAGGGGTGGGTTCTTCATTACTCAGAGAAATAAAGCTAATGATGGCATATCATGTGTTGTCATGTACTTGTCCAGTACCCCTCTGAAATCATTCCACATATTCACCTCACTGACCAATTAAGAGCATGACATTTCTTAGAAAGTAGTTACTACTGGGAGTTGTTTTTGCATATGAAATATTAAAATGGTAATTTTACAAAGTACTCTTATTATATTCATGAGCAGAATTATTTAGGTCTTGCATGGAGATGACCAGATTTTATGATGGTCATTCAAAGGCACTGAAGCTCCTTGTGACATTCATAGGTAGCTAATGATTTTCATTCATAAATTTAATGACTGAAATTCCTTTAGTTGGGTTTGTTTTCCTTGAAAGATCCTAGGCAAATAATGCACTTTTAGCAAGGTAAATATTATAAACAAAACTCATGTCAGTATATCAATTAAATTAAGCTATGCATGGATCCATTCATATACTTATCCATTTCTACCTCAAATAATCTAATTATTTATCTATGTAGATTGGCAACCAAAATGCTGAGATAAATGTAACACAGATTTAATTTAATGGTAGTATAGTGATTCAGCCTGAAAATGTTCATTTTTACTTATTATAAAATAAAAGTGATATAATGATTGCTTTCTTAAACTTATGAAATACTTGACAAGTATGTGTTCTAATATTAAATTATAAGCTTTCAAAATTTCAGTTAGCTTTTCTATTCTACAGTATGATAGAGTCAAAGCTTCCAACAACTATGGAATATGTCTGGAAAAAAATTATATGCTATGTTGCCTATAAACTCCAGATCTCTAGATTTAGATCTACCTCTGTCTACCTGCTTCATTTTTTCCCTAGGGGGGAAATATTAATAATTAATCTATAAATATTTTTGTTAAGATCTATGGATTTCACTATCTAATCTAATCTAATCTAATAATGATTCATTGCGGGGGGATGGGGGGGAGTAGGTAAGACCATATAATGACCAGAAAGAGGCCTGGTACACTTAAAAAAATTAGACTCAGAAACTCAATTAATCATGACATGCAACTTACTTGTTCAGCATGACCTTAAACAAGTTAGTCTTCTTTTTCTCAGTTTTTGACTGTCAGTTGAAGTTCAAATACCTATAACTCATTGGTTTGATATAAGATAAAACAAGCTTATTTGTTGCAAGTACTTAGTAGTTACTTGGATATGAAATACTCACTAAATGGTAGTTGCTAATATTATAATTCCTCTTATTTTAAAGATCAAATGTGGTTGTATTAACTAAATATTGTCTTCTAGAGAAAAAAATAGAAAAAAGAAAAAGCTCCCCAACATATAGGCCATACTTGTTTTGAATGTTAAAGATTCGTACCTGCAAAAAATAAGTTTAATGGAATTTACTTCTTCCCATGAAGCCAAAAATGAAATGGGTAAACTCTCAATTATTCTTATTATCCTTATACTAAAAATGAAATTTCATTTCAATTAAGACAGGCCAAATTGTAAACTAAAATCCTATGCTATGACTGGATCGACTTGATATCATAAAGTCAGCCATTAAGTTGGCAAGCTGACAGAATCAACTTTTTTGGGACTTTGGCATGTAACAAAAATCTTAATGCAAAGAGGGGAGTGCTTATAGAAGAAAGAGACTGTTACCATTTAGTAATAAAGTACTGTGTTTTTTGCTTACTGTATACTCACAGCTCCAATTCCAGTTCACATACAATATATAGATAGAAAATCAACTAGGATATAGGAGACTTGAAAAATCTTAAGCCTATCAGATCTACCTAAAAGACACATATAGAACATTTCACCCAACAACATTAAAATACACACTTTCTCAAATGTACTTGAAATATTCTCCAAATAGACCATATCTTAGACTGCAATCCTCTGCAGTGTTAAAGTTATAAAAATGATACAAAATATTTATTCTGACCACAATGAAATGAATATAGAAATCAGTAAAGGAAAACTAAAAAAAAAAAAGTCACAAATATGTAAAAATTAACAATATACTTTTGAACAAGAAATGAATTCCAAAAGGAATGAGAGGAAATTAGAAAATATTTTAAGATGAATGAAAATAAAAACAAGATGCCAAAGCATGAGATTCAGTGAAAGCAATTCTTAAAGAAAAATTTATAGCTGCAATGCATACATTAAAAAGAAAAAAAAAAGATCTCAAATCAATAATCTAACTTGACATCTAAAGAACTCTGAAAAGAACAAGCTAAATCTATAGCTGGAAAAAGAAAACCTAATAAAGTTTAGAGTAGAGATAGAGCATATGTAACAAAATAGAATCAACATCAAAAATGGGTTCTTTGTAAAGATCAGGAGAGTAGGCAAAATTTTAACTAGACTGACAAAGAGAAAAGAGAGGACCAAAAACCTAGAACTAAAGAAGAAGATGGTGGCATAGGACGCTGGGCTCACCTCATCCTGCTGATCACTTAGATTCCACCCACACCTGCCTAAATAACCCAGAAAACCACCAGAAGACTAGCAGAATGGACTCTCTGGAGCCAAGTGTAGATGAGAGGACCATGGAAGAGGTTAGGAAGGGCAGAGAGGTGGTGAACACTACACGGACTGGCAGGAGGGAGCCAGGGTGGTGGTGGGGAACCCGCCCCGCAAGGCAGGGCCCCGAAATCTGGCTTGCAAAAGTGGAGGGGCCGGATGGAGTGTGTTCTGACAGCCATTAGGACTTAACATCTAGAATGTTAAAAGTCAACAGCTCTGCTCAGAGAGCAGGAGGGCGAGAGGACACGGAAGGAGAGTTGTTGAGCCCCAGAAGGAGCTCAGCTTGGCGGGGAACAAAGGCCCTGGAAAGCACCATCTCCCTCTCCCAATCCCCAGCAGAAATCCCAAAGGGAACCAGTTCTGTCATTGAACTTGCTTGCACCGCGCAAACACCCAGCGCTGTGCTTCTGTGGATTCATCCTTCCCGTGGGTCTGCCTCCCTCCCGGTTGCTGCAGGGTCCCTCTTGCAGGAGACCACTGACAGCAAAGTGAGCTGAGCCTGCCACTCTTGCCCCTGTGCACCTTGCAGATCCACCCCGGCTAATATGCCAGATCCCATCAAAGCAGCACCACAAGCCTGGCAGCGTGCAAGTAGCCCAGACAGGGGCCACACCACTCCACAGTGAGTCCTGCCCCTGAGAGGGCGGAAGAGAAGGTACACACCAGTCTGACTGTGGCCCCAGCGGTGGGCTGGGGACAGGCATCGAGTCTGACTGCAGCCCTGCCCACCAAAACAAGTTACTTCAGACAGCACAGGGGAAGTGCCCTGCAGTTCCGCGCCATCCCAGGGACTATCCAAAATGACAAAACGGAAGAATTCTCCTCAAAAGAAACTCCAGGAAGTAGCAACAGCTAACGAATTGATCAAAAATGATTTAATATAATGGAACAAGAATTGAGAATAATAGTCATAAAATTAATCACTGGGCTTGCAAAAAGTATAGAGGGCAGCAGACAATCTATTGCTACAGAGATCAAGGGACTAAGAAATAGTAAGGAGGAGCTAAAAAATGCTATAAATGAGGTGCAAAATAAAATGGAGGCGACCACAGCTCGGATTGCAGAGGCAGAGGAGAGAATATGTGAATTAGAAGATAAAATTATGGAAAAAGAAGAAGCTGAGAAAAAGAGATTAAAAAAATCCAGGAGGATGAGGGGAGAATTAGAGAACTAAGTGATGCAATGAAACAGAACAATATCCATATAATAGGAATGCCAGAAGAGAGAGAGAAAGGAGCTGAAGGTGTACTTGAACAAATCATAGCGGCGTACTTCCCTGATCTGGGGAAGGTAAAAGGCATTGAAACCCAAGAGGCACAGAGAACTCCCTTCAGACGTAACTTGAATCAATCTTCTGCATGACATATCATAGTGAAACTGGCAAAATACAAGGATAAAGAGAAAATTCTGAAAGCAACTAGGGATAAACACGCTCTAACATATAAGGGGAGACCCATAAGACTAGTGGCAGACCTATCTACTGAAACTTGGCAGGCCAGAAAGGAATAGCAGGAAATCTTCAATGTGATGAACAGAAAAAAATATGCAGCTAAGAATCCTTTATCCAGCAAGTCTGTCATTCAGAATAGAAGGAGAGATAAAGGTCTCCCCAAACAAACAAAAACTGAAGGAATTCATCACCACTAAACCAGCCCTACAAGAGATCCAAGGGGGATTCTGTGAGTGAAATGTTGCAAGGACCAAAAAGTACCAGAGACATCACTACAAGCATGAAACCTACAGACATCACAATGACTCTAAACCCATTTCTTTTGATAATAACACTGAATGTAAATGGACTAAATGTTCCAACCAAAAGACATAGGGTACAAGAATGGATTAAAAAAACAAGACTCACCTATTTGCTGTCTACAAGAGACTCATTTTAGACCTGAGGACACCTTCAGATTGATAGTGAGGGATGGAGAACTATCTATCATGTTACTGGAAGTCAAAAGAAAGCTGGAGTAGCCATACTTATATCAGACAAACGACTTTAAATTAAAGGTTGTAACAAGAGAAGAAGAAGGGCATTATATAATAATCACAGGGTCCATCCATCAGGAGGAGCTAACAATTATAAATGTCTATAGCCGAATATGGGAGCCCCCAAATATATAAAACAATCACAAACATAAGCAACTTTATTGATAAGAATGTGGTAATTGTAGGGGACTTTAATACTCCGCTTCCAACAATGGATAGATCATCTAGACAGACGGTCAATAAAGAAACAAGGGCCCTGAATGATACATTGGATCAGATGGACTTGATAGATATATTTAGAACTCTGCATCCCAAAGCAACAGAATACACTTTCTTCTCGAGTTCACATGGAACATTCTCCAAGATAGATCACATACTGGGTCACAAAACAGTCCTTCATAAGTATAAAAGAATTGAGATCATACCATGCACACTTTCAGACCACAATGCTATGAAGCTTGAAATCAACCACAGGAAAAAGTCTGGAAAACCTCCAAAAGCATGGAGGTTAAAGAACACCCTACTAAAGAATGAATGAGTCAACCAGGCAATTAGAGAAGAAATTAAAAAATATATGGAAACAAATGATTATGAAAATAAAACAATCCAAACGCTTTGGGATGCAGCAAAGGCAGTCCTGAGAGGAAAATACATTGGAATCCAGGCCTATCTCAAGAAACAGGAAAAATCCCAAATACAAAATCTAACAGCACACCTAAAGGAAATAGAACCAGAACTGCAAAGACACTCCAGACCCAGCAGAAGAGAAATATTAAAGATCAGAGCAGAAATAAACAATATAGAATCTAAAAAACCTGTAGAGCAGATCAATGAAACCAAGAGTTGGTTTTTTGAAAACATAAACAAAATTGGTAAACCTCTAGCCAGGCTTCTCAAAAAGATAAAGGAGATGACCCAAATAGATAAAATCATGAATGAAAATGGAATGATTACAACCAATCCCTCAGAAATACAAGCAATTATCAGGAAATACTATGAAAAATTGTATGCCAACAAACTGGACAACCTGGAAGAAATGGACAAATTCCTAAGCACCCACACACTTCCAAAACTCAAACAGGAAGAAATAAAAAACTTGAACAGAGCCATAACCAGCGAAGAAATTGTATCAGTCATCAAAAATTTCCCAAAAAATAAGAGTCCAGGACCAGATGGCTTCCCAGGGGAATTCTACCAGACGTTTAAAGCAGAGATAATACCTATCCTCCTCAAGCTGTTTCAAAAAACAGAAAGGGGAGGAAAACTTCCAGACTCATTCTATGAAGCCAGCATTATTTTGATTCCAAAATCAGACAGAGACCCAGTAAAAAAAGAGAACTACAGGCCAATAACCTTGATGAATATGGATGCAAAAATTCTCAATAAGATACTAGCAAATCAAATTCAACAGCATATAAGAATTATTCACCATGATCAAGTGGGATTCATTCCTGGGCTGCAGGGCTGGTTCAACATTCGCAAATCAATCAATGTGATACATCACATTAATAAAAGAAAAGATAAGAATCATATGATTCTGTCAATTGCAGAAAAAGCATTTGACAAAATTCAGCATCCTTTCTTGATAACAATCCTTGAGAAAGTTGGGATAGAAGGAACATACTTAAACATCATAAAAGCCACTTATGAAAAGCCCACAGCTAATATCATACTCAATGGGGAAAAACTGAGAGCTTTCCCCCTGAGATCAGGAACACGACAGGGATGTCCACTCTCACCACTGTTGTTTAACATAGTATTGGAAGTGCTAGCATCAGCAATCCGACAACAAAAGGAAATCAAAGGCATCCAAATTGGCAAAGATGAAGTCAAGCTTTCACTTTTTGCAGATGACATGATATTATACTTGGAAAACCTGACAGACTTCAACAAAAGTCTACTGGAACTGATACATGAATTCAGTAAAGTCGCAGGATACAAAATCAATGTACAGAAATCAGTTGCATTCTTATACAGTAATAATGAAGCAACAGAAAGACAAATAAAGAAACTGATCCCATTCACAACTGCACCAAGAATCATAAAGTACCTAGGAATAAACCTAACCAAAGATGTAAATGATCTGTATGCTGAAAACTATAGAAAGCTTATGAAAGAAATTGAAGAAGATATAAAGAAATGGAAAAACATTCCGTGCTCATGGATTAGAAGAATAAATATTGTTAAAATGTCAATACTACCCAAAGCTATCTACACATTCAATACAATCCCAAACAAAATTGCACCAGTATTCTTCTCGAAGCTAGAACAAGCAATCCTAAAATTTGTATGGAACCACAAAAGACCGCAAATAGACAAAGTAATTTTGAAGAAGAAGACCAAAGCAGGAGGCATCACAATCCCAGACTTTAGCCTCCACTACAAAGCTGTAATCGTCAAGACAGCATGGTATTGGCACAAAAACAGACACACAGACCAATGGAATAGAATAGAAACCCCAGAATTAGACCCACAAAAGTATGGCCTATTAATCTTTAACAAAGCAGGAAAGAATATCCAATGGAAAAAAGACAGTGTCTTTAACAAATGGTGCTGGGAGAACTGGACAGCAACATGCAAAATGATGAAACTAGACCACTTTCTTACACCATTCACAAAAACAAACTCAAAATGAATAAAGGACCTGAATGTGAGACAGGAAACCATCAAAACCCTAGAGGAGAAAGCAGGAAAAAACCTCTCTGACCTCAGCTGCAGCAATTTCTTACTTGACACATCCCCAAAGACAAGGGAATTAAAAGCAAAAATGAACTACTGGGACCTCATGAAGATAAAAAGCTTCTGTACTGCCAATGAAACAATCAACAAAACTAAAAGGCAACCAACAGACTGGGAAAAGATATTTGCAAATGACATATCGGACAAAGGGCTAGTATCCAAAATCTTTAAAGAGCTCACCAAACTCCACACCCAAAATACAAAGAATCCAGTGAAGAAATGAGCAGAAAACATGCATAGACACTTCTCTAAAGAAGACGTCCAGATGGCCAACAGGCACATAAAAAGATGCTCAACATCGCTCCTCATCAGGGAAATACAAATTGAAACCACAGTCAGATACCACCTCACACCAGTCAGAGTGGCTGAAATGAACAAATCAGGGTATTATAGATGCTGGTGAGGATGTGGAGAAATGGGAACACTCTTGCACTCTTGGTGGGAATGCACTGGTGCAGCTCCTCTGGAAAACAGTGTGGAGGTTCCTCAAAATATTAAAAATAGATCTACCTTATGACCCAGCAATAGCACTGCTAGGAATTTACCCAACGGATACAGGAGTGCTGATGCATGGGGGCACTTGTACCCCAATGTTTATAGTAGCACTGTCAACAATAGCCAAATTATGGAAAAAGCCTAATGTCCATCAACTGATGAATGGATATAGAAATTGTGTTTTATATACACAAGGAATACTACTTGGCAATGAGAAAGAATGAAATATGGCCTTTTGCAGCAACGTGGATGGAACTGGAGACTGTTATGCTAAGTGAAATAAGTCATACAGAGAAAAACAAATACCATATGTTTTCACTCTTATGGGGATCCTGAGAAACTTAACAGAAGACCATGGGGGAGGGGAATGAGAAAAAAAAGAGGTTAGAGAGGGAGGGAGCCAAAACACAAGAGACTCTTCAAAACTGAGAACAAATGAGGGTTGGTGGGGGGTGGGAGGGAGGGGAGGGAAGGGTGGGTGATGGGTATTGAGAAGGGCACCTGTTGGGATGAGCACTGCATGTTGTATGGAAACCAATTTGACAATAAGTTTCATATTAAAAAAAAAGAAAAATAGAGGAAACAAAAGCAGAAATGACAGTGGGGACTTACTAGCAAAGTTATAGAACTAAAAAAATAAAAAATAAAAAAAAAATAAGAGAATACTGTGAACAGTTACATGCCCACAAATTAAATAACCTAGGCAAAATCCAAATGGAGAAATTCTAGAAATATTCAAATTACTAAAACTGAATCAAGAAAAAAATGAAAACATCTGAACAAATCTATAATAAGATCTATAAAAAGAGATTGAATAAGTAAACAAAAATCTCCCAGCCACAACGAAAAGAACCCAGGGTCAGATGGTTTCAGTGGTTAATTCTATCACAAAGAATAATGAACTACAGTTGTCCTGAAATGCTTCCCAAAACACAAGAGTAAGCACTTCTTAATTTATTTTATGAAGTATTACCTTGATACCAACATAAGACAAAGATACCAAAGAAAACTATAGACCAATATCATAAATGAAGATAGATGCAAAATTCTTCAACAACAAAGTACTACTAAACTAAGTCCAATACAATAGCATGTTAAGAGAATAACCTAGTAAGATTTATCCCAAGACTGCAGTGTGAGATACCATACTACAAGGTGAAAGTCAAAGTGATACAGCATAACCAGAAATTGAAGGAAAGAAACAGTATGATCATTTCAATTGATATAGAAAAAAATTTTTTTGATAAAATCCATCACGCTTTCATGGAAAAGACACTCACAAAATTAGGAACTGAAGCGAACTTCATTAACAGGATAAAGATAATTTATAAGAAAAACCACAGCTAACACCATACTTAATAATGAATGACTTCATGGAGAAAGACTGAATGCTTTTAACCTGAGATCAGGAACAGGATAAGGAAGCCTAGTTTTAACATTGCTATTCTACTTTATATTGGAGGATCTAGCCAGAGAAGTTAGTCAAGACAAATAAATAAAAGGCAAACAAATTGGGAAGGAAGAAATAAAACAATTCCATTTACAGATGGCATGATTCTATATATAGAAAATACCAAAGAATGCACAAAGAAACTAAGAGCTAATAAGTAAATATAGCAAACTTGCAGGGCACAAGATGAATGGAAAAATGTCAGTGGTGGTTCTATATATACCAGCAAAGACCAATATGAAAAGGAAATCAACAAAGCAATTACATTGATACCAGCATTTAAAGAATACAGTATGTAGGAATAATTTCACCAAAAAGGCAAGACTTATTAGTACACTGTTTACTATACTATAAATTAAAAAAAAATTGCTGAAAAACAAACAAAAAAGATAGCTAAATAAATGGAAAGATATCCTATGTTCATGGATTGGAAGGCTTATCATAAGGTTAGGATGACAATACTACCCAAAGTGATCAAAAGATTCACTGAAAACCCTATAAAAACCCCAGTGGCCTTCTTTTGCAGAAATAGAAAAGGTGATCATCAAGTTCATATGGAATTTCAAAGAGCCTCCATCAGCCAAAACTATATTTAAAGAGAAAAAACAAATTTGGAGGACCCACACTTTGTTATTTCAGAACAACTTGAAAGCTATAGTAATCAAAACAGTGCGGTACTGGCATAAGAACAAAAATAAATCAATAGTATGGAATTGAGAGTGTGGAAATAAACACATCTATGGTTAATTGATTTTTGACAAGGGTTCGAAAGCCATTAATAGGGAAAGAATATTTTCTTCAACAAATGGTGGTATATATCCATATGCAAAAGAATGGAAATGGACACCTACTTTATACCCTATTCAAAACTTAACTCAAAACTGAATGACTACCTAAATAAAAGGCCAAAACCATAAAACTGTTAATAGAAAACATGGAAATAAATCTTTATGACCTTGGAATTGGCAATGATTGTTAGATATGACATCAAAAGCATGAGCAAAAACAGGAAAAATAGATAAATGAAACTTCATCAAAAATTTCAAACTTCTGTGCATCCAAGGTCATTATTAAGAAAATGAAAAAAACAAAACAAAACTATAGAATGTGGGAAAAACTTGCAAAACATACATGTGATAATAGTCTAGTATCCAGAACATATAAAAAAGACTTGTAACTCAACAAAAAAAGACAAAAAGCCTAATTAAAAAATGGGCAAAGTGTAGGGAAGATGGCGGCTTAGGAGGACGCTGGGCTCACCGCGCGTCCTGCTGATCACTTAGATTCCACCTACACCTGCCTAAATAACCCAGAAAACCGCCAGAGGATTAGCAGAACGGAGTCTCCAGAGCCAAGCGCAGACGAGAGGTCCACGGAAGAGGGTAGGAAGGGCGGCTAGGCAGTGCGTGCTCCACGGACTAGCGGGAGGGAGCCGGGGCGGAGGGGCGGCCCGGGGCCAAGCAGAGCCCCCGAGTCTGGCTGGCAAAAGCAGAGGGGCCTGACGGACTGTGTTCCGACAGCAAGTGCGACTTAGCATCTGGGAGGTCATAAGTTAACAGCTCTGCTCAGAAAGCGGGAAGGCTGGAGGACAAAGGGAGGGAGAGCTGCTGAGCCCCCGGACAACAGAGCTCAGCTTGGCGGGGAACAAAGGCGCTCGACAGCGCCATCTCCCCCGCCCATCCCCCAGCCAAAATCCCAAAGGGAACCAGTTCCTGCCAGGGAACTTGCTTGCTCCGAGCAAACACCCAACTCTGTGCTTCTGTGGAGCCAAACCTCCGGCAGCGGATCTGACTCCCTCCCACTGCCACAGGGCCTCTCCTGAAGTGGATCACCTAAGGAGAAGCGAGCTAAGCCTGCCCCTCCTGCCCCCGTGGACCTTGCCTACACACCCCAGCTAATACGCCAGATCCCCAGCACCACAAGCCTGGCAGTGTGCAAGTCGCCCAGGCGAACCATGCCACCCCACAGTGAATCCCGCCCCTAGGAGGGGTGAAGAGAAGGCACACACCAGTCTGACTGTGGCCCCAGCGGTGGGCTGGGGGCAGACATCAGGTCGGACTGCGGCTCCGCCCACCAACTCCAGTTATACACCACAGCACAGGGGAAGTGCCCTGCAGGTCCGCTGCACCACTCCAGGGACTATCCAAAATGACCAAACGGAAGAATTCCCCTCAGAAGAATCTCCAGGAAATAACAAAAGCTAATGAACTGATCAAAAAGGATTTAAATAATATAACAGAAAGTGAATTTAGAATAATAGTCATAAAATTAATCGCTGGGCTTGAAAACAGTATAGAAGACAGCAGAGAATCTCTTGCTACAGAGATCAAGGGACTAAGGAACAGTCACGAGGAGCTGAAAAACGCTTTAAACGAAATGCAAAACAAAATGGAAATGACGACGGCTCGGCTTGAAGAGGCAGAGGAGAGAATAGGTGAACTAGAAGATAAAGTTATGGAAAAAGAGGAAGCTGAGAAAAAGAGAGATAAAAAAATCCAGGAGTATGAGGGGAAAATTAGAGAACTAAGTGATACACTAAAAAGAAATAATCTACGCATAATTGGTATCCCAGAGGAGGAAGAGAGAGGGAAAGGTGCTGAAGGGGTACTTGAACAAATTATAGCTGAGAACTTCCCTGAACTGGGGAAGGAAAAAGGCATTGAAATCCAAGAGGCACAGAGAACTCCCTTCAGACGTAACTTGAATCGATCTTCTGCACGACATATCATAGTGAAACTGGCAAAATACAAGGATAAAGAGAAAATTCTGAAAGCAGCTAGAGATAAACGTGCCCTCACATATAAAGGGAGACCTATAAGACTCGTGACTGATCTCTCTTTTGAAACTTGGCAGGCCAGAAAGGATTGGCACGAGATCTTCAGTGTGCTAAACAGAAAAAACATGCAGCCGAGAATCCTTTATCCAGCAAGTCTGTCATTTAGAATAGAAGGAGAGATAAAGGTCTTCCCAAACAAACAAAAAGTGAAGGAATTTGTCACCACGAAACCAGCCCTACAAGAAATCCTAAGGGGGATCCTGTGAGACAAAGTACCAGAGACATCACTACAAGCATAAAACATACACACATCACAATGACTCTAAACCCGTATCTTTCTATAATAACACTGAATGTAAATGGATTAAATGCGCCAACCAAAAGACATAGGGTATCAGAATGGATAAAAAAACAAGACCCATCTATTTGCTGTCTACAAGAGACTCATTTTAGATCTGAGGACACCTTTAGATTGAGAGTGAGGGGATGGAGAACTATTTATCATGCTACTGGAAGCCAAAAGAAAGCTGGAGTAGCCATACTTATATCAGACAAACTAAGGTTTAAATTAAAGGCTGTAACAAGAGATGAAGAAGGGCATTATATAATAATCACAGGGTCTATCCATCAGGAAGAGCTAAAAATTATAATTGTCTATGCGCCGAATACCGGAGCCCCCAAATATATAAAACAATTACTCATAAACATAAGCAACCTTATTGATAAGAATGTGGTGATTGCAGGGGACTTTAACACCCCACTTACAGAAATGGATAGATCATCTAGACACACGGTCAATAAAGAAACAAGGGCCCTGAATGATACATTGGATCAGATGGACTTGACAGATATATTTAGAACTCTGCATCTCAAAGCAACAGAATATACTTTCTTCTCAAGTGCACATGGAACATTCTCCAAGATAGATCATATACTGGGTCACAAAACAGCCCTTCATAAGTTTACAAGAATTGAAATTATACCATGCATACTTTCAGACCACAATGCTATGAAGCTTGAAATCAACCACAGGAAAAAGTCTGGAAAACCTCCAAAAGCATGGAGGTTAAAGAACACCCTACTAACGAATGAGTGGGTCAACCAGGCAATTAAGAAGAAATTAAAAAATATATGGAAACAAACGAAAATGAAAATACAACAATCCAAACACTTTGGGATGTAGCGAAGGCAGTCCTGAGAGGAAAATACATCACAATCCAAGCCTATCTCAAGAAACAGGAAAATCCCAAATACCAAATCTAACAGCACACCTAAAGGAAATAGAAGCAGAACAGCAAAGGCAGCCTAAACCCAGCAGAAGAAGAGAAATAATAAAGATCAGAGCAGAAATAAACAATATAGAATCTAAAAAAACTGTAGAGCAGATCAACGAAACCAAGAGTTGGTTTTTTGAAAAAATTAACAAAATTGGTAAACCTCTAGCCAGGCTTCTCAAAAAGAAAAGGGAGAGGACCCAAATAGATAAAATCATGAATGAAAATGGAATTATTACAACCAATCCCTCAGAGATACAAACAATTATCAGGGAATACTATGAAAAATTATATGCCAACAAATTGGACAACCTGGAAGAAATGGACAAATTCCTAAACACCCACACTCTTCCAAAACTCAATCAGGAGGAAATAGAAAGCTTGAACAGAGCCATAACCAGCAAAGAAATTGAATCGGTTATCAAAAATCTCCCAACAAATAAGAGTCCAGGACCAGATGGCTTGCCAGGGGAGTTCTACCAGACGTTTAAAGCAGAGATAATACCTATCCTTCTCAAGCTATTCCAAGAAATAGAAAGGGAAGGAAAACTTCCAGACTCATTCTATGAAGCCAGTATTACTTTGATTCCTAAACCAGACAGAGACCCAGTAAAAAAAGAGAACTACAGGCCAATATCCCTGATGAATATGGATGCAAAAATTCTCAATAAGATACTAGCAAATCGAATTCAACAGCATATAAAAAGAATTATTCACCATGATCAAGTGGGATTCATTCCTGGGATGCAGGGCTGGTTCAACATTCACAAATCAATCAACGTAATACATCACATTAATAAAAAAAAAAAAGAGAAGAACCATATGATCCTGTCAATCGATGCAGATAAGGCCTTTGACAAAATCCATCACCCTTTCTTAATAAAAACCCTTGAGAAAGTCGGGATAGAAGGAACATACTTACACATCATAAAAGCCATTTATGAAAAGCCCACAGCTAACATCATCCTCAACGGGGAAAAACTGAGAGCTTTTTCCTTGAGATCAGGAACACGACAGGGATGCCCACTCTCACCGCTGTTGTTTAACATAGTGTTGGAAGTTCTAGCATCAGTAATCAGACAACAAAAGGAAATCAAAGGCATCAAAATTGGCAAAGATGAACTCAAGCTTTCGCTTTTTGCAGATGACATGATATTATACATGGAAAATCCGATAGACTCCACCAAAAGTCTGCTAGAACTGATACATGAATTCAGCAAAGTTGCAGGATACAAAATCAATGTACAGAAATCAGTTGCATTCTTATACACTAACAATGAAGCAACAGAAAGACAAATAAAGAAACTGATCCCATTCACAATTGCACCAAGAAGCATAAAATACCTAGGAATAAATCTAACCAAAGATGTAAAAGATCTGTATGCTGAAAACTATAGAAAGCTTATGAAGGTATTGAAGAAGCCATAAAGAAATGGAAAAACATTCCATGCTCATGGATTGGAAGAATAAATATTGTCAAAATGTCAACACTCCCCAAAGCTATCTACACATTCAATGCAATCCCAATCAAAATTGCACCAGCATTCTTCTCGAAACTAGAACAAGCAATCCTAAAATTCATATGGAACCACAAAAGGCCCCGAATAGCCAAAGTAATTTTGAAGAAGAAGACCAAAGCACGAGGCATCACAATCCCAGACTTTAGCCTCCACTACAAAGCTGTAATCATCAAGACAGCATGGTATTGGCACAAAAACAGACACATAGACCAATGGAATAGAATAGAAACCCCAGAACTAGACCTACAAATGTATGGCCAACTCATCTTTGACAAAGCAGGAAAGAACATCCAATGGAAAAAAGAGAGTCTCTTTAACAAATGGTGCTGGGAGAACTGGACATCAACATGCAGAAGGTTGAAACTAGACCACTTTCTCACACCATTCACAAAAATAAACTCAAAATGGATAAAGGACCTGAATGTGAGACAGGAAACCATCAAAACCTTAGAGGAGAAAGCAGGAAAAGACCTCTCTGACCTCAGCCGTAGCAATCTCTTACTCGGCACATCCCCAAAGGCAAGGGAATTAAAAGCAAAAGTGAATTACTGGGACCTTATGAAGATAAAAAGCTTCTGCACAGCAAAGGAAACAACCAACAAAACTAAAAGGCAACCAACAGAATGGGAAAAGATATTTGCAAATGACATATCGGACAATGGGCTAGTATCCAAAATGTATACAGAGCTCACCAAACTCCACACCGGAAAAATAACTCAGTGAAGAAATGGGCAGAAAACATGAATAGACACTTCTCTAAAGAAGACATCCGGATGGCCAACAGGCACATGAAAAGATGCTCAACGTCACTCCTCATCAGTGAAATACAAATCAAAACCACACTCAGATATCACCTCATGCAAGTCAGAGTGGCTAAAATGAACAAATCAGGGGACTGGAGATGCTGGAGAGGATGTGGAGAGATGGGAACCCTCTTGCACTGTTGGTGGGAATGCAAATTGGTGCAGCTGCTCTGGAAAGCAGTGTGGAGTTTCCTCAGAAAATTAAAAATAGACCTACCCTATGACCCAGCAATAGCACTGCTAGGAATTTACCCAAGGGATACAGGAGTACTGATGCATAGGGGTACTTGTACCCCAATGTTTATAGCAGCACCCTCAACAATAGCCAAACTATGGAAAGAGCCTAAATGTCCATCAACTGATGAATGGATAAAGAAACTGTGGTTTATATAGACAATGGAATACTATGTGGCAATGAGAAAGAATGAAATACGGCCTTTTGTAGCAACATGGATGGAACTGGAGAGTGTGATGCTAAGTGAAATAAGCCATACAGAGAAAGACAGATATCATATGGTTTCACTCTTATGTGGATCCTGAGAAACTTAACAGAAACCCATGGGGGAGGGGAAGGAAAAAAAAAAAAAAGAGGTTAGAGTGGGAGAGAGCCAAAGCATAAGAGACTGTTAAAAACTGAGAACAAACTGAGGGTTGATGGGGGTGGGAGGGAAGGGAGGGTGGGTGACGGGTATTGAGGAGGGCACCTTTTGGGATGAGCACTGGGTGTTGTATGGAAACCAATTTGACAATAAATTTCATGTATTGAAAAAAAAATGGGCAAAAAATTTGAACAGTCATTTCTCCATATAAGAAATACAAATGACTAAGTACATGAAAAGATGCTCAATATCATTGGTCATTAGCAAATTAAAATCATAGTGAGATACTAATTCATATCTACTAGGATGAAAATGATAATGATGATAAATGGATAATAATATTGGAAGGATAAAGAAATGTTAGACTTTCATAAAGTCCTGATGGGAATACAAAATGTTCTACCTACTGTGGAAAATAGTTTGATAATTCCTTATAAAGTTAAATATGGAATTACCATATGACCCAGCAATTCCACTCCTAGGTGTATAGCTAAAAGAACTGAAAACAGGTACTCAAACAAATATCCGTGCATTAATGGTCAGTGCAATACTGTTTTAATAGTCAAAATGTACAAACAATCCTAGTATCCGTAAACAGATTAATGAAAAAAACAAACTGTGGCATACATAATCCAGGATAATTTAGACATAAAACATTGACACATACTACAAACCAAATGACCCTGGAAAACATTATTTGAGGTGAAAGAAGTTAGAGACAAAAGGTTATTACATGATTCTGTGCAGAGCAGGTAAAACCATACAGATAGAAAACAAACAGGTGGTTGCACAAGTTGAAGGGAAGAAGGAAGAGACAGTATGTGCTTAATAGACAAGGACAGGTAAGGAGGTAATGTTTGGTTTGATTACAAGTTGTTGGTACTGGATAGAGGTCCTGGTTGCACAATTTTGTGTATGCAAAATGCCACTAAATCATTCACTTTTAAATGGTTAATTTTATGTTATGCAAATTTCACCTCATTTTAAAAAAAACAGGATATATTATTACTCCTCAAATTCTGAGATATGAACAAAATCTAAACACGTTTTAAAACAAGTAAAACAGTTTTACTTCTGGGGAGCCTGGGTGGCTCAGTTGGTCTGACTCTTGATTTCGGTCAGGTCATGATTTCATGTTTTTGTGAGATTGAGCCCCACATTGGGCTCTTCTCTAACCTCACAGAGGCTGCTTGGGATTCTCTCTGTCCCTTTTTCTCTGCCCCTTCCCTGCTCATGTGTGTGCTTGTCTCTCTCAAAATAAACGCTTAATTTTTTTTTTTTACTTCTGGAATGTATATGTTTTTGTTAAAATTATGTTTTAAAGTTGTAGTTCATGGTAGTGGCTATTAAAATCTAGCTATAATTTTCTGCATTTGCAAAAAACAAAAACAAACTATGCCTCATTTTATAATAAACTGAACCGGCCACATTTTTTTTTTATGTGTCTGTATTATTTCTATAGTAGAAAATCAAAATCTTCAACCTTCTAAACTGCATCAACTCCTTGAAACACTCAAAAGATTTTGTATAGTTAATTAGAATATGATAAAATGTACTTCTCACATGAGTAATTAGGCTCTGATATGCTTTTGGATACTTTGTCTAATTTTGGCACTAGCATTCCATTGCATATTTGACATGCTCAATGCTAGGTGAATGTGAAAAAAAATGACAGTTTTTCCTTTTTCTCAATTTTTACAAATTTAAACCAGCCACACTGTTACTTAGGGACAAATAGACTCCATTGTTTGCAATTAACCAGCGGCACCCAAACTTTGCTTTCATGTTTCAGTAACAAAATATTATACACGCTGAAGGATACATTACAGTGTGGCCAGATAATTTATTGAAAACTTCAATTGTGTTTTGTTCTTCCTGCTGTAAGAGATCAGAATAATGAGAGGTATTCTACTTTCTTAATCATATGAAGATAGGTCTGTGTCATATTCAAGATCTGAGAGCTTTGCAAGGGACCATTTGAGTTATAGAGTCCATCCAAACAAAGTTAACCCCTTTATCTGTACAGACACATTTAAATTCTAGTTGGACAGCAATGCCAATGATAAGGACTTTTAAGAACCATGGCCTTGGAAATCACATAAGGCCCTGATTTGCCAAGCTTGACATATAAACAGAAGAGAGGTTGTCTTTAAGGATCTATGGAGGCTTAGACCGTGACAAAACCATCAGTGAATAATATATGTGATTAATTTGCTTTAAAGGATTAAAGAAATATGACATTTTGATACTTCAGTGTTATAAAGTCACATGTTTACTACAAGAGTATAAAGATTAAAGTGAAACTAAAGATAATGGTTTCAGAAGTAAGACAATTATATTTCTAAATTCTGTATTTTCATTAGAAAGACACACTGCTGTGTAAGAATACAGTTATACTTCTTAACTAGTGTGTGGCTTCATTCAACAATACGTTTCCTTGACTATTTTCCTAGGAGAAAAGAAAATGCTTAAAGGTACTGATGACCTCCTTTTTCTCTTCCTTAAATCTTCCACTGTCGTCATTATTGCCAAGTTTAAAACTGCTCTTTCTGTAGTTACTGCTTGAAAAATGTATTACAGCAGCGAAACATATTCTGCTTATACACTCTTATGTAGGCAAAAAGAAGGCTTGATGGCCAGTAAGCATAAAGAGAAACAAAGAAGTAACTTAAAAGCATGGACATAACCTAAAGGCTATGAAAACTTGATAGTTTAAGAAAGTAACAGATCAGAACACTGGAAGATGAACACAGATACCTCTCACTTTCTCAATTAATTTAAAAATTTTTTGATGTTTTATTTATTTATTTTTGAGAGACAGTGTGTGTGCAAGCAGAGGAGGGGTAGAGAGAGACAGATACCGAGAATTTGAAGCAGGCTCCAGGCTCTGAGCCGCAGAGCCCTACACAGGGCTTGAACTCACAGACTGTGAGATCATGACCTCAGCCAAAGTCAGTCACTTAACAGATGAGCCACCCAGGCACCCCTCTCATTTAGCTTTTACCTGGTGCTTCCGAACTAGCACACTGGATGCTAGGACTCATGATCTACCACTGATTCCTTCTTCAAGGTAAAGCATCATTTACAGCTGTACCAGGCCACGCTGAGATAATGACAATATTCCCTCATCAGAAAATGTTACACGGGTTATGCAGACTGTCTGAAGTAGAATAATAAAGTTAATAAAATATTTCAAGGATTAACATGAAAACTTATCCTAAAACAGAAACACAATTTAAAAAATAAAAAAAGTTCCCCTCTTCCCTTTCAGCAGCCTTTTCTTTGTACGCTTGCATGCTGACTATGGTACTATGGCTGCCTGCGAATTATTCCATTTTGATAATAATTATTGATCCACAAAGAGAGATTGTAGTGACCTCCAAGGCTTCTATAAAATATTTCCCAATTGGCAATCTTTCACCACTACAAAATTAACTTGATTTCACATGGTGTAAGGTGTAAATCTCTAATTATGCTACGTTTCTGCACATGGTGCACTGGAATTATGATTGCTTACTTATGTGCTACGTTTTCCAGAGCACTGAATCATTACCAATTTAAGGGACGATTCAATAACTATCTATCAACAGTCACAGAAAACATAATGACCATTTTAATAGTGGTGGAGAGTGTCTACTAAATTATCTTGGGATAGTAAAGATATTTTATGTTTAGACTCTTTAAAACCACAAAATCACAGAAATCTCTGGTGTTTCTTGTTTCTCTCTCATTGATTGATTACCCATCCTGGGGCCTACTATACAACCTTCCTTGGAACATGAGATTAAAATAGTTCAGCTGGTTTTTATCTATATATGTTTGCAATGATTTAAGTATGTATTTTTCATAAGCCCAAATCATGTGACATTGCTCCCCACAAATTAAAGAACACATTTTCCTTGGACAGTACTTGACCATGGCCCTCATTCCACATAAACTGCTGGATCATTTGATTAGAAGACAACACTATAGATAAGTGACAAAAGAAGGCAGTTAATTTTTTTAAAAAATGGCAAGGATTATTTTATTCAGTCTTCTAGAAGATAAAGTTCCTGGGCTCATATAAATATGACAATATATTTACTAAATATTTAGTAGACATTTTGAGAGGTTCACTTATCTTTCCAATTCTCAATTCTACACATTCAATTGCATGAAAATAAAGGTATACGTGGATGGGTGTTTAGATGATTTCCCAGATGGATAATTAATGAAACCCGAGCTTAGTGAGTGTTGTTCATTTGAGCGAGCATTTATAGGCATCACATCCTGCCATAAAGGGGAGAACTGAGAAACCACCAACAAAGATTTTTCGAAATATAACATTGCTTTTTCTGTTACGAACATTTCTGTTGCTTTAATACCTATGACACTCTGAAGAAATTTATGCACATTTATTCCCATCAAAAGTAAAATTCATATTGTGAAGTCAAGGCTTTCACAAAGTATTATGAAATTCTCCACCATTAGCACTAATTAGTACTTGAAGCAGAGATTTCATATCCAGGTTCAAAGAAGTAAATGACTAAGCCATACTAGCAGCTTCTATGCCTGGAGACAGCTCTGTGATTAGGGCGGAGCTTTATCAAACAAAATAAAACAAAACAAAAGCCAATGGGGACTCTGCTTGTTCCTGTCACCTAAAATATGGTCCAGACTACTAAGAGTAATTAACTCATGTAGCTAAAACAACTTAATACAGAACCCAAACAATTTTTGTATATGCATAATTTTTCTTAAACATATTTAATCATTCACTTGAGGAGAAAGGAGGAGTAACAAGTGTAATCACCTTCTATTAAAAACTTCTATTTCTACTAAATTTGTATTCCCTCAAGAGGGTTATTTACTGTTCTTCATAAAGCTAAGCTTTTACTTGCCATTTCACAAAAATTTTTCAACCAAAAAAATTCTGCAAAAGTAGTTCTATAATATCCAGATTAATGATTTCTTATACTATTTTTAATTTCAATCCCTTGCAACTTATTCTTGAGGTAAAAATAAGATAGATTTAAAAATCCTTTTGTTGGGGAACCCTCTTGCACTATTGATGGGAATGCAAATTGGTGCAGCCACTCTGAAAAACAGTGTGGAGTTTCCTCAAAAGATTAAAAACAGAACTACCCTATGATCAGCAATTGCGCTAGTAGAAATTTACCCAAAGGATACAGGAGTGCTTATTTGAAGGGCCACATGCACCCCAATGTTTATAGCACTGCTATCAAATTATGGAAAGATCCCAAATGTCCACCAACTGATGAATGGATTAACAAGATATGGTGTGTATGTATGTGTACACACACACACACACACACACACACGCACACACACACACACTGGAATACTACTTGGCAATGAAGAAGAATGAAATGTTGCCATTTGCAACAACGTGGATGGAACTAGATGGTATTATGTTAAGTGAAATAGGTTAGTCAGAGAAAGACAGAGATCATATAATTTCACTTATATGTGGAATTTGAGAAACTTAACATATGATCATAGGGGAAGGGTAGGAAAAATAAGATAAAAACAGAGAGGGAAACAAACCATAAGAGACTCTTAAATACAGAGAACAAACTGAGGGTTGATTGGGGTAGGGAAAACGGGTAATAGCATTAAGGAGGGCACTTGTTGGGATGAGCACTGTGTATTGCATGTAAGTGGTGAGTCAATGGAATCTACTCCTGAAGCCAAGGACTACACCGTATGTTAGCTAACTTGAGAATAAATAAAATAAAATAAGTTAATTAATTAAAATTCCTTTGTTGTTTATAGCTTCAGGCTACATTAGCTGAGGTAGTTCATTTAAAACTCCATTTACCTCAGCACATTTGTTCTAAAGTTCTCTCCTAATTCAAACTCTTCACATAATTCAAGACATAGAACAGTACCAATGAGAAAACCCTACTAAATCTAGGACCTCATTTGATGCAAATGGAATTAATCTAGGCTGAGTGTGGGGGTGCAAAGAACGCTGAGCTGGATTTGAGATTCCTCATTTTAAACTGTGATATAAAAGACACATATAGCCTGCAGAAAATAAGTGGTTTGGATCTTAACCAAGCAAGTGCATATGAAAATATTTTATTAGTTCTATGAGACCACAAAAGCATTAGGTATTTTATGTGTGAATGTATATTGTATATATGCATGTATATGTCTACATGCCTATTATAAATGTATACAGTAGTCCTCCCTGATCCATGGGAGACCTGTTCCAAGAACCTCAGTGGATTCCTAAATCATGGATAGTACCGAACCCTATATATTGTTTTTTCCTATACTTACATATCTGTGATAAAGTTGAATTTATAAATTAGAATAAGAGATTAACTATAGTAATAAATTAGAACAATTATAATATACTATAATAAAAGTTACATGAATGTGGTCTCTTCTCCCTCTACCTCAAAATATCTCACTATATTTATTCTTCTTCTTCTTGTGATAATGCTAGATGGTAAAACGCCTACATGATGGGATGAAGTGAGGTGAATGTCAGGCATTGTGATTTTCCACGTTAAGCTGCTACTGGCCATCTGACAATACCACAGAAGGGGGATCATCTACTTCCAGACTGTGGTTGACTACAGTAACTGAAGCCATGGAAAGCAAAACCACGGATATTTTGATGTTGCATATGACGATAAGAAAATGTCACACAAGTACTAAAGTCCATTGTGCTGCCTCTCAATACCTTATGCCTCAAAGTATAAGTCGACTTTTCCAAATTTTGTAATATAATCATTTTAGTGGTTTCCTAATTTTTTTTCAATAAGAGCCAATGCAGATTAGATAATCTTAAATAATTAGTAATTTTAAGAAATATATACAAATCTTCAAAGGTGCATGTGTGTATGTTAGGAGGGGATGTATTTGGGAGATTATACATGTAGCTTCATTGGACGGTCAGTTAGAAGTCACACAACTGTTCAAAAGAGAAAGTGTAGTGAATTGATAAGAAAATAATACTATGCCCCCAAATCAAATAATCCAGTGAAGAAATGGGCAAAAGACATAAAGAGACACTCTTCCAAAGAAGACATTCAGGTTGCTAACAGACATGAAAAGATGCTCAACATCACCCATCTTCAGGGGAAATACAAATCAAAACCACAATGAGATACCACCTCACACCTGTGAGAGAGGCTACAATGAACAACTCAGGAACAACAGATGTTGGCGAGGATGTGGAGAAAGAGGAGCATTTTGGCACTGCTGGTGGGAATGCAAACTGGTCCATTCACTCTGGACAACAGTATGGAGGTTCATTAAAAAATTAAAAATCAAACTACCCTATGACCCAGCAATTGCACTACCAGGTATTTGTACAAAAGATACAAAAATGCTGATTCCAAGGGGTACATTCACCCCAATGTTTACAGCAGCAGTATCAACAATAGCCAAATTATGGAAAGAGCCCAAATGTCCATCAACTGATGAATGGATAAAGAAGATGTGGTGTGTGTGTAGATAGATAGATAGATAGATAGATAGATAGTGGAATATTACTTGGCAATCAAAATGAATGAAATCTTGCTGTTTGCAACAACATGGATGGAAGTAGAAGGTATTATGCTAAGCAAAATAAGTCAGAGAAAGATAAACATATGATTTCACTCATATGTGTAATTTAAGAAACAAAACATGAACACAGGGGAAGGGAAGGAAAAATAAAACAAAAACAGAGAGGGAGACAAAACATAAGAGACTCTTAAATACAGAGAACAAACTGAGGGTTGATGGGGGGGGGGGTGTGGGAGAGAGGAAAATGGGTGATGGGCATTGAGGAGGGCACTTGTTGGGATGAGTACCGGGATTGTATGTTAAGTGATGAACCACGGAATCTACCCCCAAAACCAAGAGCACACTTTACACACTGTATGTTAGTCAGTTTGACAATAATTATATTTAAAAAATAATAAAATAAAAAGTTCTATAAAACTGTAAAAATAAATGAATGAATAAATAAATAAATAAATAAATAAATAAATAAATAAATAAAAATTCTAAAAAAAGAAAGAAACTAATACTATGGGGCACCTGGGTGGCTCAGTTGGTCAAATGTTTGACTCTTGATTTCGGCTCAGGTCATGGTCTCACCGTCACGGAATTGAGCCCCTGAGCCTCCCATGTAGGACTCCATGCTGATAGCACATAGGGCTCCACGCTCTTGGGTGGAAGCCTGCTTAGGATTCTCTCTTTCTCCCTTATTCTCTGCACCTCTCCTGCTTGTGCTGTGTCTCTCAAAACGAACATAAAAAAACAAAAACAAAACCAAAACCTAATACTATGATAATACACTTAGGAAGCTAATTAATGTTAAATAATGTTCTATGTTTTTAAACTGCATCAGTAACAATCAATGCTCTATTAATTCATAGCCCCTGTGTGTTAAACCGGCATGTCCAAATAGTTAAGTGTTACATTTTTTAGCACAGGTCTCTCAGTGAACATTAGAATCATAAATCTGTTTCTTTTAATTATGCTCATTTGCATATATTTAAATGCAGATGTCTAGTTAAAGATAATATGAATGATTTTTTTCTTCTTCAGTCTAAAAAGTTGTGTTTTAAAATTAATCCTTACATATTGACTGTAGCAATGTTAACGAATTAGCACTAAATTGAAGAGATCAACTTAAAACCTTTCTGGTTTTCACTCAGTGTGTACATATACACATATATATATATGTATATATATGTATACATACATATATAAAATACAACATAATATGTATAACATATAATGTAATATATGTGTTTATATAATATTTACAATATATGTACATACATTAGTTTTTATTTTTAGAAACTAATAATTCTCATAAATTATTTTACTGCCATTTATTTTGAAAAACACTTAAAATAGTATTTTCTATTTCAATTTTAAAGCACCTATATTTTCAAATGCAGGATTTTAATCATAAAAAAGTATCATGAAAAAAATATATTAATAATAAAGAGCTATAGAAAGAATAATTATGATTTACAAAGCCAATCTTAAATATATGACTAATCTTTACTGACATACATAAATACCACCATTATAAAACAGGTAATTTCATCAAAATTTTAACAGACTGATTTACTTTGTTTTTCAAAAGAGTAATAAAAAGCAATCCCTAATAAATATTAATTTTCAAAACATAGTAGGCCATCCTAGTCATTATTTCTTAATTCTGCATGTTCTGAGAGAAATAAAATTGATAGAAATAAAATTTTTCACTTTAGGTTATGGAAATTACTTTCAGATATACATATTAAAGAGTTCCAAAAATCTTAAAAATAGCTATCAAAACAGCAGTCAATGAAGCAAAACATATTCTTGTTAAAATCAGCTCATGAATACCATCTGGTTTGCAATAGGATCCTGGTTTGAAGTCTAGGATAAAAGGATTTTAGGGGTGCCTGGGTGGCTCAGTTGGTTGAGTGTCTGACTCTTGATTTCAGTTGCATGATCTCACAGTCATGGGATCGAGTTCCGTATAGGGCTCTGTGCTGGTTGTGTAGAACCTGCGTGGCATTCTTTCTCTCCCTCTCTCTTTGCCCTTCCTTCCCTCTCTCTTTCTCTCTCTCAAAATAAATAAACTTTAAAAAAAAATTAATAAAGAGTTTGCTTTATTATTCAAAAAGCTCTGTATTTGTTCAATAAGTCTAAGAGTAGGAAACAACAGCTTTAATACTCTATGTATTTTTAAGGCATACAGAGGTGATAATATTTTAAATGTAGCTTATTTTTAGTGTAAAAAGTGGTATATATCATCACTGACAAAACATGTGCTACTTCTGCAATACATATCTTTTTTAAAAGAAATAATTTAAAATGTTAATTTTTAAGATCAAGAAATCTTTGAGTGAATTAGATCCCTTGTAGCTGCAAACAAATCCTATGAATTCACAATGCTATTTCTCCCAGTGGATGTCACTTTCTCCCCTGATTTTGTAGAGGACATGCTATATTAATCTTGCATCCTGAAGTTATTGATCATCTGAGGTAATGATGTAAATCGGTCTCTTTGTATATAAGAAAGATAAAAGGCATGAGGAACACATTTTGGTGCTCTGGTTTATTTACCCAGAAAAGTAAATTTAAAATGGTTATAGAGCAGAGGAATCCACTTTCTAGAGAAGCAGCATTATATATTCCATGAAATAAGAAAGCCACATAATTACTAGGATATTTGAGAATTATTTGTATCAACCCATAAAGTAAAGCTCTTTAATGACAGTTGGTAAACTTGTGCTGAAGAAATAGAGATATTGCTAAATGTCTACCTGACAAAAGGAACTCAACACTACTGGATATCTATAGTTGCCAGACTTTGTGATGGGAAGGTAGTGAATGTCACTTCATTTAATCATTACAGATAGATATTTGTTCATTCCACATCATTTTCCACCTTTTTTTTTTTTTTTTTTTTTTTTTTACTATTTGGCTCCCATTAAGCATTCTAATTGAAGAAGTATTCTACTAATAAAAGTGAGAAAATCATTGTGTACATAGTACCTTTCATTAGAAAGCATACTTCTTCCCTTGCTCTTTCTAAATTGTGATGAAAAGAAATAATTATCAAGTTGTGTCTAAGTAGTCAGCTTAACCCCTTGGAAGCAATAAATTTTGACTTTGTTTTTGTTATATCTCTTGAGAATTTTCCCAAGGAACAAACTGAAGGACTTAAGAAAAAAGGTAGTAATTTTCTTCCATCTATATTCAAAGTTAAAAATTTTCATTTGTAAAGGGAATTCAGCTACAAGGTAAAACTTTTTCGTTACACAGAAGTTATCAAAAAACAGATTTTGGCTTTGGAGCTATGACTTTGATATGAGAATGATGGGGTCTGGAAAATGGAAGAATGTCTTACAGACATTGGGGAACATTACATAACTCAATAAAATTATCTCAGATAACTCCCTGCTTCAGTTATGCATGCTGTACACATTATTTTGTGATTTTTATGTTAATTAGTGCTAATTTTAATAAATTGAATATACAGGACATTGTAGGGGTTAGCCTGAACTCAAAGTGCCATTGAAACACTAACTAGACACTAATGATGCTTCTGCCTTAGAACTCCTATGTCAAAGATGTGATCCAAGTTCCAAGATGGAAAAACCATATGTGAATTAAAGGATCTTATGCCACACACAGGTGAATTCCAAAAGGGTGGGAATAAAATGAAATTTAAATCTCCAGGAAGGAAGATTCATTCTTTCTCTTTTTCTTTCTTTCTTTCTTTCTTTCTTTCTTTCTTTCTTTCTTTCTTTCTTTCTTTCTATTTCTTTCTTTTTTTTCTTTCTTTCTATCTATCTACCTATCTATCTACCTATCGTGTATGAGGGGGAAAGGGGCAGAGGGAGAGAGAGAATTTAAGGAGGCTCCAAACTCAAAACAAAGCACGCATGAAATGGGGCTCAATCCCACAACCCTAGGATCATGACCCAAATTGAAATCAAGAGTTGGATGCGCAGTCAACTAAGACACACAGGTGCCTCAGGAAAATTTTACCCATAAGGAAGAATTCTGTAATAACCAAAGTGCTCCAAAAAGTTTCTGAGACAGTTACTAAGGAAAAAAAAAATGAGTATGGAAAGATGACCAAAAGTCAACCAACCAAGCAAAAACAGTCCACATTTGTCTGTGAACAAACAAAATGTACAGGATAGTGCTTCAATACATATTACGAGCTGAAATGTGTCTCTCCCCCCTCCCCCGACCACACATAAAAAAAGTATGTTGGTGTACTAATCCCTAACACCTCAGAATGTGAAACTATTTAGACACAGAGCCTTTACGGAGGTAGTCAAATTATAACTGAGTCACTGATGCGGAACCTAATCTAGAGGACTGGTGTCCTTATGAAGAAAGGAAATTTGGACAAAGAGATGGACAGAGAAGGAAGACAAGGTGAAAATACAGGGATACCGCTATCTACAAGACAAGGAATGACAGAGGCTAGGAGAAGCTGGGAGAGCGGCCTGGAAGAGCCCTCAGAAGGAACCAACCCTGTTAATACCTTGATTTTGGACTTTTAGCCTCTAGAACTGAAACAATAAATTTCCCTTTTCTTAAGCCATCCAGTGTGTGGTACTTTGTTCTGAGAAACCTAGCAAACTAATACAGTTCATGGGCAAGAAGAGCAAAATGATCCCAGTCAAGCATGAACTCTGCCTCTTGAGTCACCTTGTACCTTTAGAGCTTACCACAGTGTCTGAAAAAGAGCAAAGAGTGAGTGACTGAGATAATGGGTGAATGAAAGCAAGAATACATTTAAAAATGAATAAACCTAACTGAGGGATTTAAATCAGAATTGTAGGTAGAGCAGAGGAAATGACAAGATAAAAAGACCAAGCATGGTCCTGAATTAGTAAGAAAAATCAGATAATGGCGAGTTTTTTTAAGAGACTAATAGAAAACAAGAACTGTGAAGTTCAGAGGCTAATATTCTAATTCTGACCAGATCACTGGTTTATTAAGGAACAATGATAAAGGCACTAATCTACTCTGGGTTTTGTTCTTCATCTGTAAGGTAAATGGACTGCCTAATAGCTGAATACCATTCAACTTGTTCAGTGTGTCTGCCAGATGTGTTACCCAAAGATAAACAAAGTGGAAGTCACACTTTAAGTAAAGGGGGTATCATTTTATGTTATCAACAGGACTGGCTAGGATGGGTCTAGATTGTGGCAATGAAAAAGTAAGTGACCAGAGTCTTTTAATACATGTCTTGGCCCATTGCTTTTATGCTTATACTTCTCCCTTTAATACATTTATTCAATAAATATTGAGTGTCTATTTTGTGCCAGGCATTGTTCTAGGCACTTGGGACTAGAGAGCTACAATCAATGCAAAACTCCTGTTCTTGCAGAGGTGAGGTTCTACTGGAGAAGAAAGATTATATTTGATTAAATAAACATTCTATTAATAAACATTATATAAAATTTAAATATATTCAAATGTATAATTATTTAAATAAAGTAAATATATCTTAAATAAATATATATTATATATGTGTATAATTCAGAGGATGCATAATGGGGATTTATGGTGATATGAAGATTTATTTAGAAAATAAGGTAAGGAGAGCCTCTCTATGGAAGTAAAACTTAAGCAGAAACCTGTACACAGGCATGAGCCAGACAAAGATGGAGGAGAGGGAGATCCCAACACAGGTCCAGGATGGGGAGGAGATTAGCAAGGTCAGTGGTAGGAGCAGAGGAAGAGGAGGGGGCTAATGTGAGGAGTGACTGAGGAGATTGTGAGACAGGCAGAGAAGAGATCATAAGGGTCCATGTACAGAATTTTTAATATATTCCAAATTTGATGAGGATCGCTGGAGAGTTTAAGCTGTGGAGTGTGTGCCACAATCTGTCATACATTTTAGAAAATCAATTTAGGTGCAGTTTAGAGAATTGGCTGTAAAGAAGGCAAGAGTGGAGGGAGTCCAGGGACTAGATAAGAGTGTAAAGTGTTAAAAAAAAAAAAAAAAAAAAAAAAAAAAAGATGCTGGTTTTGGTCTAATCACCTGATAGCCAATGGGAAGTAAATCCAAACTCTAACTCAGAAAATTAGAGTCCCTCTGACATGTTCCTTGCTACTTTTCCAGTTTCACTTACAGTTAAACTCTTCCTCTTCCTCTTTGCTTTATGTTTGGTCATCAGACTGAACGTTTACATATTGTGTTTCCTCTGTTTGGAAGGGCCTCCAGTTTTCTTCTCATGGTTCAACAGAGATTTCACCTTCACATTCCAGAACCTCCTCTGTGAAACATTTCCTGACACTTCCAGAAAAGGAGATCTTTCCACAGAACCTCATAGAGAATAGAACTTCTCTTTCATGCTATATTATATTATGCTATTTTATGCTGTGTTGTCTCAATGGCAACTGAAATGTGTGATTCATTTCAACTTTACTAGTCTGAGAAAATTAACAGTATGTAAATTAATGAGCTAAACTTCTTAACCCTATGTCACTATGAATATCACTTAGAAGATTATTCTTTTCAGTACAACTGAAATCCATACTTACAATTAAGAAATTAATTTAGCTTTTAAACAGACTGAAAGCATATCTAGAAATGGGCAAAGAAACAAATTATAAAATTCACATAAGAGAATCAAAGTGTCTAAAGTGCCAAAAACATTGCCTGTATATAAAATGGTCTACTCTGTGCTGGAAATAAGGCAGTATCTTTCAGTTGGTATACAATTATTCCATATTAAAGCACTGAGTTCAGCCAATTAGAAAAAGGAACCATTGAACTATGTTTCAAGGCTCAATACATCTAGGAATTTTCAGGCTCAGAAATTATTTAGTATTTCTACCCAACTTCTTTTATGATTAGATAGTTAATCAGTATCAGTACCTATAACACAACTCACATAACTCATTTTATCTTTCATTTCACATTTCCTGAAGTGAATACTCTGGGGAAAAAATACGGACAACTTCAATCTCTTCTCTGAGTTCATATGAATTAAGGGTACTGGACCATATATTAAGTTAATGATCAATACATCAACTGGAAATCTACAGTATTCTGTAATGATGTAATCCTACAGTATTAAAGTACTGTCAAAAATCACATTTTCTAAGTTTTCCAAGAAACTAGTTAGGCGAATTTATATGCCACTGCTAGAAAAATAAATACCTACACATAGAGCAGAATTGAGAATCACTTCTCACAATAGATACAATTCTAGAAAGAAAGCCATACAAAAAATAATTCTCTGTAAATTGAATGAAATCTCAATGCATTAGTGGTTTCCTGAATTAACAGCTAATGACCTCTGTCCCCCCACATGAAGACATTTTTATTTTTAGGATATACTGTTTCAAAAAATATGTAATAACAAAATGCCACTATGAAACTATAAAACAGACATGAATTTTTAATTTTTAAATATCCCTATCGAGATGTCTCTTTACCTATGAATAGAGTGACTGTCATGCTTAACGGCATATTTTTCAGTCCATGGCCAATGTTTAAGGCCGGTGGAAATGTAGCAATATCTCAGAAAAACCCATTCAGAAGCTTTGGGATTTGAAGACCCGAAGTTCAGAAACCAGTAAATTAATGGAACTTTTAATGTGAACATAAATCCTGTCTTAAATTGAACTATTGTATTTATCAACAGCCTTCTAAAGAGTTATATATTAAATTTTTAGAGTAGAATAAACTTTTAATAGCTGATGATTAACATCTCTTATTAGCTCAGCTAGAGAGATCTTTACAAATGTGTCCAACATATCTGTATACTTTTTTCCTTTGAAGCATACTCATATATTTTTAAATAATTATCACTATTATTTAAAAGAACATAATTTTTTTTGTTTCTATAAGCCCTAGGACTAAGGCTTACCTGATGTTATATTAAGAAAGTTGTCAGAAAATAAATAAGCATGAACGAACTATGAAATAATACTACACTTTAATCTGCCAGCCCTAGAAAAGCTCACTTTTGAGCAGTCAATGTTCTAAGCCCTTTTATGAAACCATTCTGGCTGGAAGAAGATGAAATTACTTTGATGATCCCCAAGGACCCTTCTACTAAAGAACTTCAGGTGTCACTGCATCTAAATTTAAGGGCATCCTTTGCCTTCCTTATCTGTTTATGTTCCGTATTTATTCCATCATCCTTGAAAATACATATTAACTATATCCACTGAAATCACAGTCTACCACTGACATTTGGGAGATTTCAAGATTAGAAGAAAACTTTCAATCTCATTGGTCATAAAGTAATAAATTTCTTTCTCGTTTTGCCTCACATAAGATGTCTTCTTTTTTTGGTATTTCTAAATGGGTGGAGACTTTTCTGTTTTTCCCCAAATTTCTAATAAACTAGTCCTTACTAAACTTTAGTATTAGATTCCTAAGTTACCAGGAGCCTCAACGCCTCCTCAAGTCTGCACACACATGGTTAACATCAACTCATCTACTGTCTTCTAACTGAAAAGAATCACTCTTACCGTGTAGCCCTCGGTATACTGAAAAGGAGCCCTGGAACTTTCATCTGCTGTTGGACTCAGAGGCTTGGGGTCAGACATGGACCGCTGCATCATCTTGGCTGTTTTAGGACTTGCCGGGGGCACTTTAGCCATATCTGGATGCAGTACTTTCTGCGGACTTATATCATCAGGGAGGGGTTTTTCATAAGGTACAAAGGCTGATTCTAAGGCTTTGCCTGGTGAAAGTGGTGAGATGGGTGAATAAAGGACTTTTGGAGATTTGGGTGGGGAAGGAGCCAGCTGTAATGTGGAATCTGCCCGAAGGTGAGATGAGTAACCAATCTCTAAAGGTGTTGGGCGTTTCTTGTCTTTGGGTGGAGATGTGGCACTCAGATATTGAGGACTCTGTGTGTCTGAATCTGCTTCTGTTTGACATCCTAAACTGCCCCCTTTGTAAGTCTTTTCAGGTGCTGAAATGTGTTTAATTATTTCTACCTTGGCATCCACGCGTGCCCGTACTGAAGGTGTTCTTATGGTTCCGACTGGTTCAGTCTGCACAGATATCTCTGCTACTGTTTGAACTGCTATGCTGGAGACTTTGGAAAGGGGTTTGGTCTTGTCAGCCTCTGCAGTGCTGTCACCATATTTCCCTACTCGAGCTTTCCTCCTTGCTCTAGCAGGCACATCCCATTCATCCTGATCTTCGTCATCAGTTTGGACACTCGTATCAACACTCTTTTTGGTTCTCCTCCTCCTACTCACATAACTCCGATCTGCCGCGTCCTCGTCGTCGGTTTGAACGCCACTGTCCACTATCTTTTTAAAGCAGCGCGGATCATCGGCCATATGTTCCCCGAGCTCATCATACTGTCCACGGACTTTAGCCGCAGCGCTTCTCTTTTTGGGTGGTTTCTCATCTTTCACAACCACATCTGTTAGAGGTATTTCTGAAACCGTACTCAGGATGCCAGGTGGGGCGATGTACTGAGTGACGCCATCAGACTGCACCGTGTACCATCCTTGGCTCTGTGGTATTTCAATCGCCACGACGGCCGAGGCCGTGGTGGTTGCATCCTCAGGTGCCCAAAACTGGCCGCCTTCTGGGGCAGCGTACTGACCTTCCAAAATTGCCTGCTCTGTCGTGGTTTGCGGAGAAGCAGTTCCAGAGGGGTCATAGTTATACTGGTAGATCTGGCGAATCTTCTGCTCTTCTAGCTGCTGGTGAAGCTGTTGCTGCAGCTGTTGGATCTGCTCCAGCTGTAACTGCTGCTGAGCTAATGTCTCCTGCCTCATCATGAACTGGGCTTGCCGCTCTTCTTCCTGCTGATACAGAAGGTGCTGCTTCATAGACTGCAGCTCCTCCAGCTTTTTTTGAACCATGATCTTTTCCTGTTCTCGGAACCTTTGAATCTCCTGACGTTCCCACTCTAATTCCTCGGCAAAACGTTGCTGCTTGATTTTCTCCAGTTCCAAGAGCTCACGCTCCAAGTCGAGCTGCTGCTGTTGTTTGCCTTCTTCGGGGACAATTAAAATAGCACTTTCGTCTCCCACCACTTCGGAAAACATGTCAGAGGCTGTGGTTAGAGTGGGAACGGAGTCTATTGTCTCAGCAGTAAGGGTTTCCACTGTAATAGTTTGCAAACTGGCATTGATATCGATACCGGTTGCTGCAATGTCTGTTTCAGACGCACCTGTTGTTAGGAAATATGATCTAGGCATTGGCTGGCTCTGGTGCAGGGCGGATAACGAAGTCACCGCGTCAGCTGTGTGCACACCAGACAAATCCCTCACCGTGGTGCTGAAAATGGAGCCAGGCTGTGTGGTAATAGCAAACGTGGAGGGAATCGGAGTTGCTACTGAAGAATAGACAACACCATTGGATGACCTCAAAACACTCCCCACACCATACTGGGATCCCGGAGGTGGAGTCATTCTTGCTGTGGAATACTGTGGGGTACTAATCCCAACTTCTGAAATGACTTGTCGTGTTTCTGGATATGGACCTGTAGTCTTGCTTGAATAATCCATTACCTCACCTGAAATACAGGGTAGAGTTACAGTCCAGTTCCCAGAATAAATGATGCGTTTGGGGTTTGAGGGCCCTCTTGATCTTGATGAACATAATGAATGGGACTGCATGCAAATCCACAGGTTAATCTAATTGGATGCAGAATGAAAGCAATGTTGAACATGCAGGCACATGCAGGTGACTTTGGGCAGAACAAATTAAAAACTGAAGAAACAAAAGCGCACATGTACTCCGAAATATGCTGCCAAAACATCCAAAGAAAGAGAAAAAGTAACACAATTGGAAAAGGGACCACATTTTCATCCTGAAATGAGATGAGGGACACCATAATGACATTTCAAGGAAAGGTCTGCTGCCACATCATACTGACCTGCAGTAATTCTCCCTGAAGTTAGATCTACTGCTGTATCAGTTCCTCCCGAATAATCAAAAGCATTCTTACTTTTATAGAAAAAATGTCCAGCTTCTGCTAAATTCGTGTCAGACATGGAAGGTTTCATTCCCCCAATCCCTCTATAACCAGAAGGGCCTGACCGGTCATATTGATAGTGGTCATCCCTATAACCAAAACGATCCTCAGGAAGAGTAGTTGCGGGCTGCTGTGCTGTGCAGCTCCTTCCAAAAGGTAACTTGTAAACCATATCGCAGCATACAGCTCTTCTTCCTGCAGTCAGATCGACAGGCTTTTCATCATCTTCTACTATTTTGGTCACCACACCGGAAGTAGATTCATCCATCGTTACAACAGTTCTGTGAGACTTGGTTGTACTGAGATCTACTACTTCCCCATCAGCCATTCCCTGGCGTGTGACGCTATCCGTCCATCCATTTGTGACTCCGACAGGAGGTGCGGTAACAGGTTTTGTAACAGCCGATGTCACTGGGTGTGCTGATGTACCTAAAGATAAGTTTATTGGTGCATCCTCCCTAACTGCAGGAAAGGCCTGGCCACTCGGTATCCTGTACGGGGGAGGCTCAGCATGCTTCGATGTAGTAAGCTGGAGGGGTGCTGGTGTTGCATGTTCTATACCCACTAGGCTTTCTGGGCCCATGGTGTAACCTGAACTAGCTGCGCACGTGACAACAGTCACCGTCTCAGTGACCAGGGGCATCGGCGTTACTGCTGATGAAGTTGCACTGAGATTTATAATAGATGGTTGGACGGCGCTGATTTGTCTCCCATAGACTTCATGTGTGGTGGTCTGCCTTTTCATATCCATTGTGGAGGCAGAAAGATCCATACACTTTTCAGTTACTTTAACTTCTACTTTTGGTACTGTACGCAAATCAATGGCATCACCAACAAGCGGCAACTTTCCATTTTCCTTATGCTGACGCTTCTCTAAATGTAGGTTATCTAGAGCAAGAGGCTCTGGAGGAATCGATATAGAGACACTGCTGAGACCAACACTAGTGAGTGCACTTCTGGCTGCTGAAGCCTCAGCCTTGGAAACTTCAGTTGTGAAAAACTGTGTAACTGAGGTTGGGGCTGCTTGAAATGAAGATAACGTTGTGACAGGGACAGCAGAAAATGTCTCCAAAGCTCCTGACATGTACAAGCTCTGTTCTGAAGAACTTGGCATTCCTGCAGTTGTCATAGGAGGAACTACAGAAAACACTGGTTCGATGGAAATCAGGTCTTTGGGGGGTGATCCCAGGGGCCAACTGGTAACTGCTTGACTAGTTGAAGAATCGGTTGGAGTCCCAGGTTCAGATGGCAATGTGATAACCACGTAGGTTTCCATGAGGGATTTGGAAAATCTTGGTGAGGACTTGTTAGAGTGAGGGGATGCTGGGGAGGTAGGGGAAGGTAATTTATAATCTGCTGAAGTCACTAAATTTAATGTCATGTTTGAAGCTAAAGATAGACCTGTTGGCTTGGGGTGTGTATCTGTTGATTTTTGTGTAGTTACTGGAAGCTGAGGGACTGCTGGTTTAGGGGCAATCGGAGGTTTACTTGGCTCAGGTCTATGTGTAAAGACAAGTCCAGATGGGATGGAAGATGGCTTAGGAGGAACAGGAGGAGGTGCAGTGGTACATATTTTTGTTATAGGTAACCCATTACTTCTTGGAATAGCTGTAGCCTCTACTGCAGTAACAGCATCAACTAGAGGTTTAGCTGTAGTGGTTACAGTCTCTGGAGCTGTAATTGTTAACTTTTTTGTAGGATGAATGATTGGCTTGGGTGAGGTTGGTGGAGGGAGAGGTGGAGGGGGGGGAGGAGGGGGAGGGGGAGGAGGGGGAGGGGGAGGGGGAGGGGGAGGAGGAGGCTGTGCTGATGTGTCCAAAGAAGAACTTCTAAAGAATGGACGCATTTTAGTTGGAAGAGAGGTAACAGAAGGACCGCCGGATGGCAACGGAGATGCGGGTTTTGTTTGATCAAAGACCTGTCCTGATATAAAGCACGTTGCTGAAACCCGCTCCCCTACTGGAAGGGCCACTGCAGAAGAAGGAGGTTGATCAAACACAGTTTCAGAAAAGCTCATCTTTGTTAGTTCAACCTCAGTCTTCTCCCTTTTATCTCTGTAAGCTTCCAGAACCTCGAGAATAATTCCATTCCCAGTGTCCTTCTTGGCTTTCTTCACTGAGTCTTTTACAGATACAGGTAAGTCAGTGGAAACAGTGTCAGCAATCAGCCCCTCTGGTTTAGTTCCTATAGGTTCTAGAATAGGAGGCTCCACATCAGATAAGGAAATCACGATATGATCAGCACCAGTTCTTCCATCTGGTGTGGTGGCTCGATCTAAAGATACACTTATTTCTTCCGGATAGTCTATAATGCTGCCCGGAAAATATGTTGATGAAGAAATTCCCTCAGAATCTTCAAATTTAGTTACTACATCCACTGGTTCCATATAAACTGTGGTTATGCTATCCAAGGTAGTGACGGGTGAGGAGCTATCTGTGGTACAAACTGAAGAAACAGAAGACGTGAGAGAGGGTGTGTCAGAGGGTGGGACGGATGTAGCACTTTCTGAAGGCTCAGAGTAGGTCAAAATCAGTGATTCATGGGCAATTATCTCTTGGATTTCCCTTGTATAATCTGTTACATATTCATCCTCAATTTCTTCTGTTGAAAAATGTTGGGTTATTTTGACATCTGGGATAGAGAGTGTTGCACTGCTGGTCGAATCTGTAAGAGATGCTCCTGAGAGAACACTTGATGTCAAAGATGCATCGGGCACCCTGTCAAAGTCCACGGTAGACTCTATCGTGTCATCTGTGATGGGGGGCTGGGTTGGACTGGATCCAGGTGTTAACTGCATTTGCTGCCTCTTCATGAGTTCTTCATAGGCAGCATCAGCGTCTAATAATTTTTTTTCTTCACTGGTGGAAGTCACCATACTACCCAGATCCACTATTTCATGGCTTTCTGGGATGATAAAAGAGCTTGAAACAATGTCTTCTTGAGGCACAATAGAATGTAAGCTTTCTAACTCATAAAACTCTTTCTGGAGGTCTGTTATTTTTTGCATAGGATCTTCATAAATCTGTTCTGGGAGTCTTATTTTCTGCTCTTTCCCTCTCTGCTGCATAAATCCATTTTCGTCTTCTTGCCTTGTTAGCAGACTGCCATCTACCGAACCATTGTATGTGTCCTCTACTAAAGATTCATAAATATAATCCTCTATTAACATCCCACCATACAAAGGCTCTTTTTCAAACATTTCATCTCGTTCAGGTACAGCTGGAAAAGGTTTATATTTGTGGGTTTTGTGCATCATTTCTTCATACATCTCCTCGGCACTTTTTAATGCCTTTTGGCCACCTTCTTTCTGCATAATAGACTGCTCATCTGTTGGTGAATATAAAGACACAGCTGTGGGCAATTTGTAAACTTTTTGCACTTCTATTATCTTTTCTGGGCTTATTTCAAAGCCTTCTGGGTCTGACTCTATGCTAGGTGAGTATTCAGAACAAGAAGATCGATGGAGCTCCTCCATTTCCGCAGCCTGGCGTAATTCTTCTGTTGGAGATGCATCTTCAATGGGAGAGAGATTACTGGGTGGTGTCTTTGGTCTTTCCCTCCTTCTCTGAGCTCGAAGTTCATCTTTGTCTTTCTTTGATTTCTTACTAGAAGTCTTTCTTTGCTGCTGTTCCAATTCCCGCTGCTTTTCTTGCTCCTTTAATAATTCTTCCTCCTCTCTCAATTCTTCTTCCTCTGAAGAATCTTCAATAGTAGGTAAAAGAGGACCATGTGACCTGTGGCGAGCCTTACGTTGTTGTTTGCTCTCTCCTTTTTTGTGACTTGGGCTACTGTCACTGTCCTCATCAAGAGACGACACTGAGGTAGGGGATGTGCCAGGAGTGAAGCTGGAAGCATGAAGACTAGAAGATCCTTCCCCCCTTGACCTATCTTCTGGGGAGTCTGTCAAGCTCTCCATTTCCAATTCTGGCTCCTCATCAAAATACAAAGCCGTTTTTTTCTGTGATGAGTCTGCAGAGTATTTATCTGCTATTGTGCTGTTGAGTTCAATGGTTTTGAAGCGACGTAGCCCCCCTCCTCCAGCAACTACAAGTTCTTCACTCTCTTGACTTTTAGTTTCTCTGTACTTAAGCTCAGGACTCTCATCAAATGTCTCATCATCTTCATCATGCCACGAATGGCGTCTCCCTGCATCATCATCAAAGCTGGCACTGCTTTTCCGAGTTAGTCGCCTGTGTTTCCCGGCTGTTGCTTTCCCTTTTCCTTTCATGTCTTCCTTCTTCTGGCTCTCAATACTACTACTAATCTCTTTGAGCTGGCTCCTAATGAACTCATCATCTTCAGAAGCTGAAGCATCTTCGTCAGCACTCATTTCTATAATCTGTTTTCGAATAAAGTCCTCCTCTTCACCAGACCCTTGACTATCTTCCTGTTTATACTCATCACTGCTCGATGAACCAACACTGGTTCTCCGTTTTCTTTGTGGAACAGGTGAATTTTCACTTTCACTACTGTCTTCGACTGAATCATAAAGCTGTCTTCTTGTAGCTGTGTCATCAACAAACTCGGACTTTTCTTCGTGGTCCTTTCTGGAAGGAATGTCTTGTTGGCTATCTTTTTTTAAAGTGTCTTTTTCTTCTGGACTCTTTTTGAGCTCCTCTTCTGAAATTGTAGTTTCTACTGTTTCAGATAAACTCTGAGTTTTCTGTGGGTCCTTTGGCTGCTCAGAAGAAACCTCATGAGGTTGAGTTTTCTTTTCTGACTTTTCTTCAACAAGTGTACTTGCCTGAGCTTCCAAAATGGAGAGGACCGTACTTTCTAACTTAGCCAAATCTGAGGGGCTGGAAGGACTGCTTTCTTGGGAAAAAGAGTCTTTTTTGAGTCCCTTGAGCAAATCTTTTTCATCGCTTGGAATAAGACTTGGAATTTCACCAAGTGAACTTGATATCCCATCAGAAGAATATCCTGTGTCACTCAGACCTTGTGGGCTTTTTGGTTGCTGAGAACTTGAAGTGTCTGATTTGTCATCTTCCTTTTCCTAGCAGGGAGGAAAAGATACAGGAAAAACTTAACGTGATTAAACTAGTAACATGGCCTCTCTATTACTCCCAATTACTACTATGAACTGAGGAATAATTATAGGATTTCTTTTCAACTATAGGCCAGTATTTAAAAAAAAAAAAAAAAAATCTCTGGGCCCAAAACAGTTAAAATAGTTGATACATACTGATTAAGGTTAGTTTTCAGTTAAACTAAGTTAAATTAAATGTCAATTCTCAATGACATTTGATTTTTTTCCATGAATACTCTTTATATTTCAATAGCATTTTCTTTCAAACACGTGATTATCTTTCTCAGCACATTTACTTTGGAAAAACGTTCTAAACTGTCAAAGAGAAAAATTAATTTTTTCATTAATATAATCAATACTTTTGAATTCTGAGGACAGGCAAAGAAAGAAAAAAAAAAAAAAAATCAGAGGATGGGCTTTGTACCAGACTACAAGTTGTAAGAGATGATGGAAAATTTACTTAACAGAAATATGTAGGTAATGTGACTGTAATGTTATCCATCTCAACTATCAGAGGAGATTTATTTTTGAAATAGACTCCAATAAGGCACTACTTTTAAAAGACACTTTAGGGGCGCCTGGTTGGCCCAGTTGGTTGGGCGTCTAACTTCGACTCAGGTCATGATCTCACAGTCTGTGGGTTCAAGCCCTGCATTAGGATCTGTACTGAGAGCTCAGAGCCTGGAGCCTGCTTCGGATTCTCTGCTTCCCTCTCTCTCTGCTCTCCCCCACCCCCAACTCGTGTTCTGTCTCTCTCTCAAAAATAAATAAACATCAAAAAATAATAAAAGATGTGTAAATAAAAAATAATTTAAAGATGTGAAGACACTATATTTACTTGGTATTGTTATTATAATTCTCTATCATTTGAAGTGAATGTTTAGAAACTATAAACTTTGAAAAAGTTATGCAATAATTACTGACTCATGGCTTTACCTCAAGAGAAATATCCAGCTATTATTTTTATAGTGTTGCTAATCTCATTTATTTTCAGCATCGCACCTCAAAGATATTTAATAAATATCACTTACCAATGTCTTCTGACTTTGCAAATACATTGGACTTTTACCTTTACACCATGTCAAAGTCAGCTCCTTTCAACCAGTTCAACAATTAAATTTTCTAAATGGGATCATGGGCTTTCCAAGGAGCTCGGACACTAAGCAGACAAATCACAGCCTCGACCTGCTGCTTTTCTTGGGCTGTGATGAGGCCATGCCAGTGATTTGGTTCCAGAATCAGAGTAGCCTTAAATGAAAATACTAAGCACAGAGGCTTTTTGTAGAAGTCGAAATTAAAATTACCCAAGAGCAAAATTGAACTCAGCTGATCCAGTGAGTTGTCATGCTTAGAGTGTTAAAATAACCCCCACAGCCCTATGGAATGAAGAGGTCAGAAAACAAACCACAGGAGGACATGCTCTGTTTCACCCTGGCCTCTGAGGCCACCTCAATTCCACTAAGTCTGTACCTTGAACTAACTATCTGAATATTTTCAGTGGGTTTGTAAGCATGGGCTCCTCCCATGATCACACGTCAGGTTGAACAAACAACAAACATGAAAGAAACTTTCTTCCTTCTTTCTCTCCTCTCCTTCCTTCTCTTCTCCTTCTTCCTCTCCTTCTCCACCTCCTTGTCTTTCTGCTTCTTTTAGCTGTAGAGTTCTCAAATATAAAAGCTGTTGGTTTGATATTCATTTTCCACTCATGTTTCTCTCAATACCTATATTGTTACTATGTATGGTTAGAAACGTATTTTGAATACATTATGTGGTAAAATTCTTTGGCCAAATTTACAACACGATGTAACTCAAATTCAAAAAGACAGTGATAGGGGCTTAGTCAGTTAAGCATCTGACTCTTGATTTCGGCTCAGGTCATGATCTCACAACTTGTGAGTTCGAGCCCCCACATCAGGCTCTGTGCTGACAGCACTGAACATGCTTGGGATTCTGTCTCGCTCTCCCTCTCTCTCTGCTTCTCTCCTGCTCATTTTCTCTAAGAATATAAATAAACTTAAAAAAAAATCAAAAAGACGGTGACATATTATTCACAACTCTAGTGCAAAAAGCAGTAAGTACTCTTTGGTTTACCATGAATTAACTTTCCAGGTCATTTCAGATGTCTTCCCAGGAAAAAGTTACTTATCAACAATTCCAAGACTTTAGTTAGTAGTAGGGCTCATGAGCACCCAACTAATATTGGTTCCTTTATCTTAAGAGCTACACGTTAAAGAGGTCAGCACAGGTGAAGCAGACTTCTAATAAAATCTTTCTAGATGGTCCAAGGGGAGGGATGTTTCTATCTCCTTATATCCTACACATTGATGAACACAATTTCTTTGAGTCCAATATGCTTTCTATGTCTTTCTTTATCTGCCTTCCCACTCTTCACTAAATCATAGTAAACACCATAACCAGAGAGGTGGGGTACCTAAGCTCCTTGTGGAAAAAGAAAAAAAAAGGTAAAAAAAAAAAAAGGTTAAAAGAAAAAAAGATCTTTCAGAATCAAATTGTGATAGTGACATTTATATTCTTTATTTTGCATCTGCATAGGTTATAAAACAACAAGGTAATACAGTATCCATATATGGAGGAAACGTAACCATTGTTATATATAACAATTCTTTTGAGTATAATAAAAGAGAAATTAGAGTTTTATACAATGGATTCTGCAGATTCTACATTTTATAAAAATAAGATTAGGATCAGACATATAATGTGACAAACAGAATTAAGATACATTAGACAGGGGACTAACACACATAAATATCAAAATACCCATCCTGCAATCTCCTTATGTGGCCTATCTCCATGTCCTCAAGCTTTCTTTCTTTCCTTGGTACCATGTTCTACCCATTTCTCCCTCCTGCTGCTCTCCCGGTCTCTTTCCTCCACATTCTGCAGAGGATTCAATCATTATTTACCTATGATGATGCTGTGATGATTTTCCCCTCTAAATGACTGTTACTCTCCATATTATCAGGTGGTAAAAGGCTGCAAAGATTTTGCTCGATATGCTTGCGGGTCTAAGATAAAATGTTTGGAGTGTTTAATAAGAAAATCAAGTTAGGTGACCAAAGGGCATTGGTCTGAATTTTTCAGAAGAGACAGTTGCTCATGTATTTATTGTACCATGGTACAGTGAAAAAAAGTCCTAATGTCAACTCTTCTCCCACTAACTCGCATACCAAAGTCTTCTGGTAGAGGCGAGTGATCTTCTTCACTACACGGTTAGCTGGTTAAATCTCAGATCACATACCATCCAGGCCCTTTGGCTCTTTAAGGCACCTACCCATTCATCTTTTCACTCACTGCTGCTAAAAACAGAAACAAAAAAAGAAAAGAAGTTTTACTTCATGTACAGAGAGGGGCACACTGAGGCACTCATCTGTCCAAGCAGTGATCCCTTCTATGGCTATCTACTTTTCTCTGGGAGGTATGTGAGTGGGGGTACGAGTGAAATTCGTACTCACACAGGTTAACTGGGCTACACAGCTAATATACACTGCAAAACCCTTGCTTCCTGGATAACTTTTTTTTTTTTTTTTTTTTTTTTTTTTTTTTTAGACAAGGGAATAATGTGATCAAATCAGAAAGAGTAGATGGAACTAAGAAGAACATAAAACATGCTGTATAAGTTGGGTCTGGTTTTCTCGATTCCATCTTCAAATGGATGTCTGAAGTACTGTAACTTGAGAGGAATATGATCAAAGTATTTATGTGAGGGAGGCATAATTTGGCTTATTTTCTTCCAAGTTTCTAAGTCCCTAGAACTAAAAGATTGGGAGTTTTCTTCTAATTGCTTCAAAAATGTGTCATTACATACTTATTTTTGAGAAGAATATTATGTTACTTGTGATAATATATTCAAACTTAATAAATAGATCCAAACAGTTCTTTCTAAATTTCGTATGTATTATATATAACACATATATGCATTTATGTGCATAAACATCATGGTAGTTTATTACTTATGCATTATTTTCTTCATTTGAATAATCAGAAGTTGAAATTAATTACCCATTTCATTTTTTACATGTAATACAATCTAGAATGACCTCTGAAATTAAATTAAGATGAAAACTCCAGGCATCTATCTTTTATGTGAGAATTTTGTCATCTTAGATGGAGGCAGTGAGTGGGAACAAACATAATTTAAGCACACCTTTTTTTTTTTAATAGCAATGTCATTTTTCAGTTCCCCCGAGGAACACATTTTCCATGCATTTTTCTAAGTACATTTAGCATTAGATTCCATTTCACTTACTTTTACTGTTATTATTATTGCACTTTTCCCATGTATAGAATTATGGTACTTGAGACTTGAGTGTTTCTAAGTCTGTGTATATGAAACAATTACTCAAAACTTTCAGAGGCTAAGATTCATATATTTGTTTACTTACTAACCTAAAACAGAGAGTGGAGAATTCCTTTTCCTTCCAATATTCCACTGCCATTTGTTGACCTAGAGACCAGTCAGAGACAGGCAGTGATGAACTAATCCCCAGGTGAAACTCTTCTGATGGTATCATATCTTGAAGCCTTCTCTAGTGATGGAGAAGGTACAAAGACACACTGTACTGCCAAACTTAGTTCTGCCCTTTCACAAATACTGAAATGGTTAGCCTTTCATACTGAAGGTAAATGGAAGTTTTCTGAACATTACTGTAGTTACCACCTGAATTCTTGGTTAAACTTAAGACTGGACAAAGAAAGGATACCATATTGCTTAATCTTCCCAAGCCATTTATTTCAATGGGCCAAAGTAAGACAACAAATGAATGATCTTTAATCGTTTATACAATGTTAGGGTCAAAATGGATTACTAGTCTGAATGTTCCAAAAATTCTGAACAAGATTAAGTCCATAAAATTCACTGGGACTGGACAGAAAAATCAAATAGTCTCACCTACATGAAAATCCTTTTCACTACAGAAAACCTCATTATTTTTCATCCCGATTATTCTGCCATGATATACAATGACTTATATTTAACTTGAATATTAACCCCTTGGTCATTTTAACCAGAAAAAAAAAAAAAGTTTACGCTAACGGGCATTCAAATTTCGATTTTTATCTGGAGAACTATATAGTGTTTCAGTGTAATATATCAAATGCAGACAAGCAATATTGTTTAAGTATATAGATAAAAAAAAGAACTCTGTGATAGAAATTTTAAAACATTAAACTAAAAAAAGTAAAGAAGGATGTATCTTTCAAATTATTTATTCTACTTGGGGACAAATTTTAATCCCTTTCGACAAACACATTTTGTGAGAGAGGAATAAACAGAGACAAAAAGGTGTGGCCACAGAGAAATGTAAACAATATGCTGTGATAATATGAATGACACAAATGACAAGTGAATAACTAAAATAATATAAATATATAAGAAAGTAAACAACTACATAAAGTATTTAGGATTATAGTGGAAGCTGCTTAGAGAGAAGAATAATTATATCATGTAAAGTCAGTATGGTACAAGTGTCACAGGAAAGAATTATGTGTAGTGTTCAAATGCCATGATTTTATAATCAGAATTGGACTACAATCTTAGCTTTGCTGAATCCCCAGCCATGTGATCCTGAGCACAGGAATTTAGTTTCTTTCAACTTAAAAAACATACAATATTTACCTCATTCATTGTTGTGTGGATGAAATGATCAAGAAAATACTTAACATAGTGCCAAGAATATTGTAAGAGATAAATTAAGAGTATTATTTTGATTTCAAACAAAAACAGATTTAAAACCAACCAACATAAGGCATTGAGCAGCAGAAGCACCAGCCACAAGGGAGAAAAGTGGCCCAGAGATCCAAGTGGGAGGTTGTCAGTTGGGATGATGGAGGGGTGCGGCATTTATGCACAGAGAAGAACTGAGTACAGGTGAAGAGGGCAGAAAGGTCAAACTACCTTCAGGAATTACACAAGGGCGTATTTATTTGGCTGTTGTTCTACGTATCACTTGTGGGAATATTAGGCGTTGCTTACAAGTTATACTGGAGCCAAATTCCACAGGGCTGAGAAAGCCAAACTGAGTTATTTACACAGGAGTCCTGGCTGTGGGGTGCAGAAGCCTGGACAAGCATGCAAAATCATCTAATGGCTACAAGAAGTACATGTGAAGATATATTTTTATACACTGATATAAAAATATTCTCCTAATATTTAATAAGTGGATTGATGCTAATATTCTTTTATTCCTTATGTGAGTTGGTCATCTGTTTTGTGAAAAATCCTGGGAGAAAACTGAGAGTCACACTCTAAGGAGAAATTATAGTGAGGTAGTCACTTTATTCAACCATCTTTAGACTGAGGCTTATTATTCAGTTAGGCAGATCTCTGGCTTTTATTTGCTACTAGCAATTGCACCTGTTTTCTTAGAATAGGTAAGTGGTAGACAAAAGATTCTGGCAAAACAAAAAATCACGTCACAAAGATAATAATAATGTAAGAAAGACACAAACACTGACACGCTTCATATCATTACAAACTTTTCATTAGCAACATTACAAGAAAAAAGTAATGATGACCAAGTTAAATCAGCCAAAATCAGCTGGGCTGGGACCCAGCCAAAAATGCCCGACATTATCAGGAAACTTATTTGACATCTGTATTGACATCTCTCATTGCTAACAGCAAATCTTACCTAAACACAACGTAAGCTTTAGCACAACAGCAAGTGATATTGTGGCACCAACACAGACCTCTAAAATTTTCTGAAAATAAATATTCCAGTACTTTACCAACTTTCAACAAATTACATAATAAACATTTAGAAGCTTTTGATTTTTCTTATTTCATAATAAAAGAAAAAAAAAGCTACACATCATTTGGATAAAATTGGATTCAGTAATATGTACGAAATGATATGGTGACAAATTAAACTGTATTTCTTGTCAGCCAATATTGTTGGAAAGACTACAGAAATAACAGGAAGGTTTGAGAGAAATTTTTAGAACAAAGTAAGTAGCAAAACTTTTGGTAATAACAGAATTCAAGTGTAGATATTTCTAATATGTTCAGTTTATAATACTCACTATTTCTGCTTTAATAATAAAATACTTAAAGTACTACTGTAAACCAATAAGGAAAACTATGCCAAAGAAGTAAGCCTCACAATATTGAATGGTTTAAGGTATACATATTTATTTTTTTATGAAAAAACTGTATATTAGCTACTGAAGAGTGCCTTTTTCTTTGATTGGAATTATTCTTTTAAAAAGGGTAAGAATACAGAGATCGCAGTATACCTGTGAAATTCATTTACTACATCTGTTATAAGGAGGTCAGATTTGGACAGAAGACCTCTGGATTTTACAGATGTGACATATGTTTTGTATACTGATGAGACCTTTATATTTTGAAGAATATATATTTTGTATATTTTGTACTGAGGTAGAGAATAACTCTAAAGTTATTTAAATCACAGAGGTTTACTGATAATATAATAGGAAATTAATTTAAAAAGTTGTAGAATATGAAGATGGGTCTTTTTTGACAAAAATAGGATTATCCCAAGTTTGTTCAACTTTTTGGTGATGACAAGTGGTTATCAGTAATATACCACTTACTAGATGCTATAAAGTAAATGGAATGATGGAGGGGAAAAAAGTATATAGGAGAAAGTAAACTCTGGTTATCAGCAATATGGTACTTATTAAGTACTTAGAAAAAACAAACACTAGCTGTTCTTGAAGAGAATTATGGTGTGAAAACAGTCCTTTGAAAAGAGATATGTAGAAACCATGTGATTATGCTATATAAAATAACATATGTCATTTTTAAAAGCTGTCGTATCTGCTCATTTAATACATTTTAAACAGAATATTTTCATCTGTTTCTAACCCTTCCAGATGAAGAACCCCAGTGGATTTTAAAGCAATTCATTCATGTGTGTGTGTGTGTGTGTGTGTGTGTGTGTGTGTGTGTGTGTGTGTTTTAAATACCGTATTTTCTGAGAGAACAAGAACAAATAACTATTGGTCTCATGGAAGATAAACATTTACCTGTGGAATTTCCACAATTAAAAAATTATTTTCAGTTTCAAACTTAGAGAATAGGTAGCAAGATTTGGGAAGTACAAACTCTGATCCGCTTCTTCCAATTCTGACATATCTTTGTGGATTATCTTTCTTGTTATGGATAGTCATTAGAACTAAATATCAAAATATCAAAATAAGCTTAACTTAGAAGCTGAATTTAAGATAACTCTACCATAAAATTGCAGACCAAGATTTTCAAAAATACTGAAGCACAATCCATGTTCTCTCTAAAGTACTATTATTAATCATATTTTATTGTGATCAAATGTAACTTTATTTAAATAATTATAATAAAAATAATTTTAGTCTATTTCATTTTATTTTATATTTTTGTGAATGTTTTATACTGTTCATAATATATTAATAAACCACTGTACACATTTAATTTACAAATAAGTAACACACATTAAGGTTATAAAATAATATTAAAAGTAGTGATAAAAAGACACAACAAAAAGAAAGTGATAAAGGTGTAAAATAAAAAGTGCATTAACAAAATATCTGGATATTTCTCATTTAGATTCTATTTAGCAAGCAATGGAGAAGCATTAGCAATATCTGAGTGATAGAGTGAAATTACGTGCACCCTACAAAATAATTATGTGACAATTATATATGGAGGAAAGGAGAAAGAGAAGGCACAGTGACCAGTAATTAGATTACTCAAATCACTGATGAAAGGTCATGAAGGCCATAATTAAGAGTGCTCAGGAATAGGAACTAACAGACAGGAATGTGATGAATTGGATGCCAAGAGCAAAGGGCAGGCAGTAAGAAGAAGCCTCAGATCTCTCAGAAGGGTAGTGACCAGGAAGGTAGAGGCAGGTGAATGATGCTGCCATTACCAGAAACAGAAAGTCAGGAGCAGAAAAAGTCTCTAGAGAGTGTAGATAAAATTCCAACATATTGAGTTCCAGTTTACAGGGAGGCTTTGAAGTGGAACATCTACTGAGTATTTGAAACTGCAGATCTGATACTCAAAAGAGGGGAAGAAGGTGCACAGGTAGACTTAAGAATTGTTCATGGGGCTCTCCTAAGAACAAAGAAGACAATACCCAAAACAAAAATGAAGCAAAATACAAAGAAAACCTCCTCTTAGAGAAATGAGGAAAGAAAGTGATACAGGGAGTCAACGTAGAACTCATAAAGTATGATCAGAAAGACCAAAAGAGAACAAAAAGGGAAGGGTTATGAAAGCCAAGGGCCGTTTTACAAAGGGAGAAATGGTAAAAGTCATCAGGTTGTGCAAAGTGGTAGGCTACAAGCAGTAATGGGTGGTGATGGTGATACTACATCTCGGCATAGGATGAAGAATATACAGGTACCTGCTCTTTCTGACTCTGATAAACTCATTTATGTTATGAGGGGAGACCAATGATGAATTATCTGTGAGTGATGCATCATATTACAAGTGATGTATCATATTTTATATATATGATATATGTGATATATATGAGATGATGTATTTTATTTATCTGGTATATCATAGATCAGAGATCGGTTACTAAACCAAGTGTTAAAACTGTAAATGACCAAAAAAGGAACTAAGAGTTGGGATGCACTACAGATTCTAATTAGAGCCCTAATATTAACTTTTAATATTAATAAATCATTTCATTTTCCTTCAAGTCATTGTTATCTGTCAATTAAAATTATTCAACCAAATATGATGTAAGACCTGGTGTAGCTCTCAAACAATCAGAATTCTTCGAAAAATAACACTGCTGTTTGTGCAGATAGTGGTTAAGATGGGTAGATACCCTTAAAAGTTTGCACTAAAGAAAAAAATATATATATATTATTCCAGATTATGCCTGGATTATAAATAATCCTTCAATAGTAAACAAGTAGAGTACATCATATTAAAATCATGTTAAATACTACAATTAACTTTTACAGAAAATGACTTTTGTCCTAAATTTTAGTCACACTTTTTTTTTTTTTTTTGGCAACCACAATTATTTAGACCTTTCAATGGCTGATCATACCTTAAGAGGCTTTCAAGTGAAAAGGAACTTGTTGACTTTTGCTTAACCAAGTGACTAAGTAAATAGAAACTTAAGACACATATTATTTTATGTTAAAGGTAGATACTGATTTTATGTTCATAGCGGAGAGAAGAAGAACCTTAAAGTTGTAAGAAACTATTTTTATCACCCTAAAGAATTTTGGTAAATTATTAGATATGCATAAAAGCTAGAAAAATCAATCTGCTATCTCTGCTTTATTTAAATTAGATTAAGCTGTCAGAATGCCAAATTTGTTCATTTCGACAACAATTGTTACACTTTTCTGAAAGTGCTTTTAACTGAAGGCTCTCACTTCCATAATTAGCAGTAAGCACTCTGTGTACTTTGGTAAAAATCTGTAAGTTTTATATACCTAACAGAGTGCAAAGATAGGAAAACATAACTTACTGTTTTTTCTTTCCCAGGTTCCACCTGATCAGGCTTTGCTGGGCGTGCTGCCTGTGGCTGGTCTTTAATTTTTTGAGGCACCTCACCATCTTCCTTTGACAAACTTGGAGGTGGGCCAGAGGGTTTGTCTTCCATCTTGGTCTCTGGTAGCTTCTCTTGTACAACCTGTGGAGTCACTCTGCCTTCAGACTTTTCCTCAGCAGTTGGTACTTGAGTTTTAGCTAAGTCTTTTTTCTGTTCCTCCTCCAGAGCTGTTTTTGTTCCTGGAGGTAACTTTTTGTCTTCAGTGGGTGGCTTTTTTTCTTCAAGAGGGGGCTTTTTTTCTTCTGGGAGTGGCTTTTTGTCTTCAGGGGCTGAAGTTTTGTCTAGTTTACTCTCTTGTTTGTGGTCTGTGGTCCCCTTCGGGACAATCTTTTCCACTGATGGTACCTCTTTCACTTTTTCTGGAATGATTTGTTCAGCTTCTGTTTTTACTTCTTCTTCCTTCTTTTTCACTTTTACTTGAGTAGGCATTGCTGTTTTCTGAGATGGTTGTTCTGGAGGGACAGGCATAGGGGAGGCTTTTGGTGCTGAAGGTGTAGGTGGCATTTTGCCCATATCTCCAAGCTGTCCTGATATTGCTCTCTGGGTTTGGCAATTTAAACAAAGCCATTCTTGAATCTGCAAATGAAACAGCAATGAAGAGATTAACTATATTATAACGCACCACTTTGGTTGCATATACCAAGGTTAACATCTGGTGATTTCTAGTTGCTTTTCTGTACAGGGAGAAAGTAGATTGTTTTCCAAACCAATGAAATAGAGACTTCTAAGGAAGACTGCAAAAAGACTATTTATAATCTAAAAATATGAGGAATATTTTCCTCATATTATTTTCCATATTAGAGATTGGCAATTCATTCTCTTCACCATAAGAAAGAATATATATATATATATATATATATATATATATATATATATATATGGCACTAAAGATGGAGCCATGGAATGTGTATATATAAATATATATATATATATTTATATATACACATACATACATACTTTTTTTTTGGTGAAAAATCTACATTTGTTCCAAACACCGTATTTTTGAGCTTGGTGGCTTTAAAATTAGTATTTCCATCATATGTTTACACAAAACTATTAAATTTTATGGTCATTTTCTTTTAACTACAATTAATCAAGAGCTCTTTTAGGACTTAATGTATAACCTCCTATCTCTTGACGTGGGTCAAATGTGCCCCTATCGACCAGAGTAAAACTTCACAAGGTACATGAAAGTTTTCAAGAGTCACCTGTACATAATTCTCTACCTGCTTTAGGACTAAAAAATAATTTCATTCTTAATAATATTCACATTTCTTATGCAACTGAGCAAAATGCAATCACTGGCTCAAGCGGTCTGATATCCCCCAGGGTTTTTTGAATCGCTGAGTCAAACAGTTTGCTATATTTCTGCTCCTCAGTGTAATCCATAGGCCACCTGCACCAATCAACTGAGATGGTCATAAGACATGCAAATTCCTAGGAATTGCTAAAATTGTTTTAACAGGATCCTGGACTGGGACAAAGATCTGCCTTTTCAATACACTGGTTAATTCTTGATTGATTCTTTTGCAAGCTGAATTCTGATAATCACTCTCTCTTAACACATACAAATGATGGCATGGGAGACTGATTATGTTAGACTAATAATATTGCAGAATTTCTGCCCTATTGATGTATGTTGCACTTTTTCTTACCTTATAGCTATTATAATGTAAGAAATAAAGGCTATATATGTAGATTCTAATGGTTACATTTAATGAATATCTATTTTGTAAAGACTACAGTTGGAAGTCACACAAAGAGTACTGCATTCATATGCTGCACTGTTTTTTTTGAGAAGTTCAATTTCAAACTGCTTTTCATATCGAATCACTCTTTCTAGTTACATTACTTAAATTATTTAGAGACAAAAATCACTTACTGTTCTAGAATATTATCAGGGATCTAAGTTTTATTTCTTATTTCAGCTTCCAATTTTTTAGATATCTAAATAATGGTGCTTAATAAAAATTAGTGTTTTGCAATCTGTAAGCTATTATAATTCTTATTTGCTTATCTAAAGAGTAAAGACAAAAATCAGTTATTTACTTTTTATAAGATGTTGTCGATAAAACATCAGTATGCATTATGGGTTCATTTGCTTTTTGTGTGTATGATCATCCAATACCAATTCCCTTCTTAATTTCAGTTCTAAGCAGCTCTAGAGTGAACTGTGGCTTCTTTATATAATAACTTTATATAAAAGTCTTAAGAAAGAAACTGATTTGATCCCTTATGTCAAATACAAAAAGCTCCAGCCCTTGTGCTGAATAGTCCCTAGAGAAAGCAGTGCCATAATACCTACAGAAAATCAATCTTAATCCATGCTGTGGTTTTAAAAACCATTACTCAGTTGAGCCACAGTTTAGAATATTTTCATTCAGAACCTGACATTTTCTTTTTAAACAAAAGCAGACAAAAATAGCTGCATCACTGCTGTTTTGTCACATGGATTCTAAAAACCAAATGCAGGTGTGTGTTAAGCATTCCTATCAGGCCTTGTCCTAATGCAAATAAGTTAGGAAGTTTTTAATATAGCAGGAATACAGGTAACATTACATTGCAAATTTTTATCAACTATAATAATGTGATTATTTTATTTGAGGTTTTGGAACAAATTGTTTTTACAAAGTTATCATCTCTTATTTTGATACTGCAATGGTATACAGCTCTTGTTAAAATGAAAATAAATGAAATAAAATAAAATGAAAATAAATGAAATTAAAATGAAAATAAAATGAGGGGCACCTGGGTGGCTTAGTCGGTTAAGTGTCCGACTTCGGCTCAGATCATGATCTTGTGGCTGGTTCGTGAGTTCGAGCCCCACGCCAGGCTCTGTGCTGATGGCTGGGAGCCTGGAACCTCCTTCAGATTTTGTCTCCCTCTTTCTCGGCCCCTCCCCCACTAGCGCTCTGTCTCTCTCTCAAAAGCAAATAAATGTTAAACACAATTTTTTTAAATAAAAAAAAAAAGAAAATGTATTGAGAAAATAAGTAACTGACTATTTCAAGGTAGTATACTCATTTTCATATATTTGAAATTTAGGTAATGGGATAAAAGGTACAACCTATTTGATCTATAATGTCACATAAAATGCTTCATTTTCCCAATTTAAAATAATGTCTGATAAACTTAAACAGTGATAACCCACATGACCACCGTCTGAAAGGCAAAGGGAAGGCAATAATAGGGTCAGTCTAAAAGAAAAACCATCTTATCCTGAGAGCCTGGCTGGCCAGTTCAAATTTGTGTTTTGCTTACACTTCCATCCATATTCAGTTAAACCTGATATTTTTATACTTGGTGTCTCAATTGCATTACTGATTTGCATTTTAAGTAAGATCATAAGGACAGGTCTAATTCTTTTGACTTTACATTTTGTCACCAAAGTTACTTTGGAAACTGATGTTACTATCATGTCAAATAACTACCACTTATGTATCTATTATGTATCTATTTATTCTATTTATATCTATTTATATGGAAAACGGAAAGCATATAATGCTTTTAACAGGATTGTCTAATGAATCTGCATAGAATATAAGGAATTTGATAATTCATGAATCACAAAGGAATATTTTTCACCAATTAGAAAAGCTGAATTGGCAGCCTTATACATGTGTCTCTTCTCTGCAGCCCTAGAACCAAAATTAGAATGCCAGCAAGTTCTGCAAGCAGAGGACGTTATAATATCAGTAAGGAACTAAAAAGGGGGGAAACTATTGTAACACCAAAAATTGTATATTTCTTTAAACATGCAAATTTAAATTTTATTTATTAAAAGGGGATAAGAAAAAGCAGCAGTGAGGGTAAAATCGAAAGCAGACATGAGAAAAGCAAAGCTGATCAATTTTAACAATGAGTAAAAATGAATTTTCAAAAAAGTTCATTTTGGACAGCATGGGTTATTGTCATTATCATATCATCATTAAGTACAAACACAGTTACTAGAAAAACTGGCTTCACAAATGATAATTTGGGAAATTTTCTACAATCACATAAGATGTCAAAAGCCATAGTTCACTTTTTTTTTTTTTTTTTTTTGCATTCTTTACCAAAAATAATCCCAAGGATTTTTGTTATCACTGTATTCAGAGATTTAATTAAGAAACATTACATGTCTAGGTCCAAAATAAAATGTCGTCTGCCCTCCTAGTTCCTCAACAGCCACACCATTAAATACTCATAATGCTACAAAAGGCCATATTTCATTCTTTCTCATTGTCACGTAGTATTCCATTGTGTATATAAACCACAATTTCTTTATCCATGCATCAGTTGATGGACATTTAGGCTCTTTCCATAATTTGGCTATTGTTGAAAGTGCTGCTATAAACATTGGGGTACAAGTGCCCCTATGCATCAGTACTCCTGTATCCCTTGGGTAAACCCATGGGGGAGGGGAAGGAAAAAAAAAAAAAAAAAAAGAGGTTAGAGTGGGAGAGAGCCAAAGCATAAGAGACTGTTAAAAAATGAGAACAAACTGAGGGTTGATGGGGGTAGGAGGGAGGGGAGGGTGGGGGATGGGTATTGAGGAGGGCACCTTTTGGGATGAGCACTGGGTGTTGTATGGAAACCAATTTGACAATAAATTTCATATATTAGAAAAAAAAAATACTCATAATGCTTCTAGTCCAGTAGCAAACTGGAGATAAAATAAGCAAGATGCCTAAATTATACAAGAATTCAATGCAAAAAGTATCACTGCCATATATGACTTTTACCACCTGAAAGGATTTTACCACACATAGCATTAACTCCTTCTGTAAATTGAAAAAGACAGGATTATTCATATTTTGCCTTAAGGTTAAATATCAAAAGACTTACTGGTTTATCTTTAAATATTTGCTTATAAAGAAAGACAATCAGAAAATGAATATATGTTACATACTATGTAATATATATTTATATATACTAAAGGCATTTATATCATTGAGTTTCTTGCATAGAAAATACAAGAAAATACATAGAAAAATATACAGAAAAATACAGATGCTTATGGAGCCTTTTTTTTTTTAAACAGAAGTCATCATTATGGATCCTGTCAGATCATTTCCATTTGTTTTACTATGTTTTTAAAATACAATTTATTCTCAGTATTATGTAAGTATAATAGTATAAAACATAATAAAAGTTTTTAGCCATATTATTAAATGTATTCAATAAATTCAGAAGACTCTATACTATGAGACCAATCACCTTTTTATTCAGCGTTTCAACATTTATAACCAGGATAACAAATTCATATCCAAGTAGGAAAAAATTCTGATAAGCAATTAGCGAATAAAAAACAACTCCATGTTGATCACAACATACTAGAATATATCCAATTGTCAGCTGGTACAATATTAATAAAATGCATTTATTTTAACATCAAATCATCAGGGCTTATTCAAAACAATGCTCCACAAATCCATTAATCTTAAGAGGAAAGTAGAAAATGAAGGCAATAAAAACCCAGAAAAGGGATGCTGCTATGCTACTCAGCATTTTTCCATCAATAAGCAATTTGCTTTATGTAACATTTCAGCTGTAACTATAGCAACAATGCCATTAAGGAAAATCTCAGAACTCCAGGCCTGCCTATTTATTTTTCTAAGTATCATTTCTGAAGCATGATAATAAGACCTGCGGCAGGTTGAAAGTCGGCCTTAGACTTAAAATGGCAGAGCTGTGATGGCCGCAAACCATGCATCAGCACTGGTATTTGTACCTGGGAAATCTCAGCTGCGTCTTAACGTGAATTTTCATGAAAAGACCAATCTTACCAATTTGGAAGGTCAGATAGTTTCCATCGATGAAAGTATTTAAGCAGAGATTAGGTGTCCCCTACTCAGAATTCTGTGAAGGAAAACCAAGTGATCACAGGAACTGACATTTAATATCTTTGAGTTTCCAGCCCACTATTAAGTTTTTGAGTCAACGATAAGAATTTTACATAGGTTTCTGTGTGTTTGTTTATTCAGAATGTTATTTTTTTGAGCTGAAAATTATGCTAATAATCTGGTTAGAAATCACTATTTACTCTGGGAGAGAACCAAAGCATAAGACACTCTTAAAAACTGAGAACTGAGGGCTGATGGGGGGTGGGAGGGGGGGAGGGTGGGTGATGGGTATTGAAGAGCGCATCTTTTGGGATGAGCACTGGGTGTTGTATGGAAACCAATTTGACAATAAATTTCATATATTAAAGAATATATATATATAAATCACTATTTACTCATTGGCAGGTCCAAAAACTGGGAAGCAAAGTTACCTGAGACTTTTATCACTGGTATCAGTCTCACCTGTAGTCTTGGATTAAGTTGTTCTTTTTACCTAAAGCCCATACATTCTTACAGTTCAAGTTGAGATTCTGAAAATCAGACTTTTTGTTTAAATTTCTAAATTTATTTCTGTTATCTGTAAAAGAAAAAAGGACTGAATTCACAGTTGATGCACTGTTTTTTTTTCAGATTACACAATCAGTTGCCAGACTACACAATGAGGGTATTAGAAATCTGATCATTCATGAGACTGCACTTTACAAGTGTATGCAGTGAGGTATTTCTGATATTTCCATTCTTATTCTGTCCCTCCTAAAAATGGATGAGATGTGTCAGCTCTTCTTCTTAGTATACTGCTTTTGGCTAGAATGCATAGCTTCCTTAGTATTTTTGTTCCCCTTACAATCAATGAAACAAAACCTCGTATGCAAAATACATAAGTGAATGATTGATTGGGGTTATTCCCCATTTATTTTCTGTGTGGGTATAAGAATCATATCGGAATGTATTGGAACAGGGGCACCTGGATGGCTCAGTCGGTTAAGCAACAGACTTTGGCTCAGGTCATGACCTCGCAGTTTGCGAGTTTGAGCCCCACATGGGCTCCTCTGCTGTCAGCACAGAGCCCTGCTTCAGATCCTCTGTCCCCCCCCCACTCTGCCCCTTCCCTGCTTTTGCTCTCTTACTCTCTCTTTCTGAAAAATAAAGATTAAAAAATTTTAAAAAAAGAATGTATTAGAACATAAATATTCATATGAAAACTAAGAAAAAACCAAATAGGCTAAATCTTAAATATTAATTTTCAATGAAATTCTGACTTTGAAGGGTAAGAATCAATAATGAAACCTAACAGAATATTGGGTGCTGTTAAGAACTTGTAGTGGGGTTGTCCTGCCTGGGTTGAAATTTATCAGTGCTCATGTCCCTACTCACCTTTTCTTTTATGTGGATGTTTATTTCTATAAAACCCCACACTCCCATATTCTCACACACAAACTCTCTATTTCACTCATTTGAAGCTCTTAGTGTAAGTTTCTATATAATGTAAACTACATTAACAGATATTTCCATAAATAGCAACATGCCAACTAAAATCATGTGTATTACACCAGGGAGTAAAATTATATTTAGATTATAATTGCATATTCTCATTGGACATTCTTTTTGTGTCCATTTTTCTTTGACTAAACCAGGATCATTTTTCTAGTCACTTTCTCATCATAATTCATGTATATTTTTCTAAACCAGGAAAGTGATCTGAGCGTGATGTTTTAAATAGCATTAAATAAATAATATATAAATACACACATGCATAATTAAAATACCTCTCTATTATATTAACACAGCTTTGACAGAACTTGAAGAAAATAGGGCGCTTAGTTTCCTTTTAGAAAGATATGTATATATTTACATTTATGCAAATATGTGTATTGATTTGCATGGATAAAAACAACACAGGGCGGGGCACCTGGGTACCAGGGTGGCAAAGTCGGTTGAGCATCCAGCTTCAGCTCAGGCAATGATCTCATAGCTCATGAGTTCGAGTCCTGTATTGGGCTCTGGGCTGACCGCTCAGAGCCTGGAGCCTGCTTTAGATTCTGTGTCTCATTCTCTCTCTGCCCCGCTCCTGCTTGCACTCTCTCTCTCTCAAAAATAAACAAACATTAAAAAAACTTAAAAAAAAGAACCACACAAGGCTCATTTCCCTATATTGCCTGCCTGTCTTCCTTCCTTCCTCCCTTCCTTCATATCCCTGCCTCCCTTTCCCTCTCTCTCTCCCTCCCTGTCTCTATCTTTGTATCTGTACAGAGGGAAGCAAGAAGAGTGAGCTCAGTACGACTACTGCTTGATTAACAGATCTATCCGATTTGGGTTCAGTCACAGGGATTAGGGTAACTGATCTCCCAGTAGTGTATATAAAGGACAACTCCAAAGACACAGCTGTTTTCTCACTAGTAACCAAAGATGCAAACTTACGGGTAATCATACATAATTACTGTGTTGGCTTTAGCTAACTCAGCTCTAGCAAAAAAGGAAGGCTTAAAGAGAAGGCTTATCTTCGGATTCATGTCATTTCTATTTGTGATTAAGTGTTCTAGTGCACTACATTCTAGGCTGATAGTTATTTATATGTCTAGTATAAAAAAATAACCAACACTTTAAAAAATATGCCATGTGTTTTATACGGTGACAAGTTCATTTTTTATAACCAGTTCTCATCCTTCTGCTTTTATAAACTTGTATTTTATTTTGTCCCTATTATAAGAGGTGTACATTTATTTTGCATGTTAGTTATTACATCAAAGCAAAAAAAAAAAAAAAAACCTTTCAAGGCAAACTTAGTCAACAGTCAGCACTACAGTCCATGAGTAATTGAGTTTTATAACAAATTTTGAAGATTGTAACACACTTCATCACAGAGGAATTTTGTTAAGATTACACAGCTATATGCATTTGGAAGTTAGATTATTTAAAGCACACTGCAGTTGAATGAAATTTGTAGAACAGTTTACAGGATAAACAAAAACCAGTCCCAACTTTTAAATTTAAGGATCACTGTGGATATAATATTCAAAGACAGCAGAATCCCACCAACTAGGGAGCTTGACATGTATACGAAGGGGAGGGGTTGCACCAGACTGATGGGATGATGGAGAATGCAGCAAGGTGGCCGGGATAGATTGGGTAAGCGGTAAGCCCTTCCACAGTGCAGTAGAACGCAGTGCAGGACTGGAAACGCTTTTTGCAGGGAAGAATCAGTGTGTTGATTTTGCAAGGTATAAACCCGCCTAGGAAAAACTCTATTTACAAAAATTACCTTTCCTAGTTTCCCATTATAATGCAGCGCTACAGACATTCTGTGTGAGACGGGGAGGGCAGCAGCCAAGCAGCAGCTATGAGTGCTTTTTACAAGCTCAGAAAGTTGGGACGGGGTCACCAGGGACTGTTGTAGCTCACACATGTCACTTACTGCTTGGCTTCGGACAGCAGGCAGGCATGCAGCTGCTCTATTTCCCTCCGGATTCTTCTTCAGCTTCTTCTTTAGCTTTCAGGATGAGACAGAATAGACAGGGATTCTGGCCTGTCCTCATGGGTTCTAGCTTGTCTGTTCACCCCTATTTTATTTTATTTAAAAAAATTATTTTAATCTTTATTTTTGAGAGAACGAGCAAGTGAGCAGAGGAGGAACAGATAGAGAGGGAGACACAGAATCTGAAGCAGGCTCCAGGCTCTGAGCTGTCAGCACAGAATCCAGTGCAGGGCTCGAGCTCATGAACTGAGAGATCATGTCCTGAACTTAAGTCGGACCGAGCCACACGAGCGTCTCTCTGGGGAGACTGAGCCACACAAGCACTCCTCTGCTCACCTCGGTTTTAAATTCATCTTCCTTTCCTCTGCCTGCCCTTCGTCTTTCAATCTCCAGTATGTATTTCAGCAATCACTTACCCAGCTCCCACAACTGTTTTAGGGTCAAGTCCCTGAAACAAATCTCTTATTATAGATTCTATACTTCCTAATGGTTCTGTTTCTCTAAGTAAAGTCTAACTGATACAGTCAGGGTGAGTCAAGTGTTATTCAAGGGGCGATGATGTTTTCCATTTTTATCCAGTAATCTTTGTATGTGTGCAGAGTAAATTTAATACTCTATTTCAGATCTTAAGTTGCATGGCAAAGTACACTTAACTGGAATTCCAAAGAAAGAGGGACTATCTTTGGTTCTATCAGTGTGACATGCATAAATGGGTTATCTGTAAAGTTTGGTTTTTTTTTTTTTTTAAAAGGTGAAATGTTAAAGACAGTCATCAAAAATAATTTGTGACATACATATACAATAAGAAATTTTAAAAGGGTTGAACATCCATGTACTCTCTGTCTACTTAAGAAGTAGGACACTGACAGTATCATTAAAAACAACTTTTTCTATAATATCCTATTCAATATACTCTAAGAACAACCACTGTTTTAACTTTTGTGTTGTCAGATATTTGTTTTTTGTTATGGTTTTAATATGTGTGTACTTTTAATATATTATTTATTTATGTATATTTTGGAACTATATATAGTATTGTGCTTTCCCCCTTTTTATTCTTTCCAGTAAACACTGTCTAGAGAAAAAATCATCTATGAAATACGGGTGGGATAGAAAGAATAAGTTTGCAATGAACCCCCGTGAACCACTGATTCAACTAAAGAAATGGAATACTATCATTACTTGAAACTTGTTTCAAACTCCTTTATATCTTCCAACCAACAAACAAACCAACAAAAGTGATCTGTGCCAAATGCAGGTTGTGAATCATCAGTATACACTCCCTTCACTAGTTCAGCTTTTAAGTAAAAATTGAGTAAAGGCCCTACAATGAGGCCAATTTTTAAAAAGTAGAATATGACTTTTATATACCCAAAATATAAAGAGTTCATAAAAATTTGAATATTCTTTTTAGCTTTTTACTTCACATTTAATAACTAATCAATATCAAGAAATCTCAGTAAGATTTTAAAGCAGTGCTATTCAATTCATTCATGTAATATTTGTCACTTATTTGCTACGACATCCATCTTGATTGCTAAATATATAGTATTTGCTGTTAGAAGGGCAAATATAATTATATAAGAACCAAAAAATACAATAAATATATATTCATATATATTCATTTATGATTCATATAAGGAACATAATGATTTGTTCTAGAGTCTAGGCTGAAACCAGGAGGGAGAGGAAAAAAAATTCAAGGAGCGCCTGGGTGGTTCATTTGGTTAAATGTCCGACTCTTGATTTCAGCTCAGGTCATGATCTCAAGGTTTGTGGGTTTGAGCCCTGCATTAAGAATCTCTCTCTCCCTCTCTGCCCCTCCCCAACTTGCACACACACTCTCTCTCTTAAAATAAATAAACTTTAAAAACACAGGAAAAAATCTAATTTAAGTAAACATTCAAGAACATTCAGGACAACATTCAGGGCAGGACTACAGGCATCTGTTTTAAAGCTAGTTATTTCTTCAAGCTGTTCAAGTCTCATATATTGAAACTGAACTCCATTTGTATTTGAAACTATATATTTATATACATAAATAAATGCATATATAATTTCTTTTTTACAGGACTACCTGTTAATGAAAAATTTTTGGACCATTTGAAACTATTAGCAAACATTACCATGAATATTCTGATGCCCTTAAAGACTTTTTAAGACTGTAGTTCTTTTTTTTTTTTTTTTTTAACGTTTATTTATTTTTGAGACAGGGAGAGACAGAGCATGAACAGGGGAGGGTCAGAGAGAGAGGGAGACACAGAATCTGAAACAGGCTCCAGGCTCTGAGCTGTCAGCACAGAGCCCGACGCGGGGCTCGAACTCACGGACCGCGAGATCATGACCTGAGCCGAAGTCGGATGCTTAACCGACTGAGCCACCCAGGTGCCCCAAGACTGTAGTTCTTAATGATGATGCAATAACCAACTTTGTGGCTGTACTACAATTTACTTAACGAGCCCACTATTAGAGAAATATTGCAAATACAACAATGCGAACAGAAGTCAGAATGTCAGTGCAAGGGAACAGGGAGTAATTAAAGTAGTTTATTTAATTCCATAAATAACATACTATGCATTTGCTTCACTGTCTGGTACTCAACAACAGGCCAATAATGTATATTACACATTCAGGACATTCAGAACTCATTCTTTGTCTAAGCATTATATTGCTGGCAGCAAATAGGTAGATGTTGCCCTGGTAAGCCTGAAGAGTCATTAGTGATTCACAGAATTCAGGGAAGAATAGATATTTCAAGTAGGTTCCACTTCACATGTGGTGTTTTTTCTGGTTTTAGAGCCAGTGAAGAGATGGGATGTGGTGAAGAGGGACTGACACTGGAAGGTTGGATATTACAGAAAGTCAAATTGGCAAAATATAATTAAATATTAGGCAGCAAAAACATTACCATTATCCTGTTCATTGCTGCAATGAATTAACTAGTAATCTTAGAACTACACTCTAGCTTAATGGACACATAACAACAGAAAGACAAGACCAGCCCACATAAACCAGATTTTGAATAAAGAGTATAAGTTCAATTGATTTCCTGCCAAAGAACAAGAGAGATTTTACTGATGGAGCCTAATAATCAGATTCCAGCAGCCTCCCAACTACCATCCACTAGAAAGACCACTGAAGCTAATCTCAGAAGTCAATCCAGTCTGTACACCTTAATCACCTCAAGGAGCCCAAGACACCCCAGTCAATTCTTGTTATCACTCTCTCCATCCCCTCAAATCTGCGAGTGCTTCCTAGAGAGTGAGAATGTGACACCAGGGATGAGTCAGGGGTGAGCGGGGAGGAATGGAGAGAGAAAAGGAGAGGGTCTTGCCAGAAACACATGGAATGCTTACTTTTCGCACCTGCCCATGGTGCTCTCTTGCTCAAGGTCGGCTCAGTTTTTCCAGGAACGCATGGCGTCCTGAAGCCCTTTGAACACAGGAGAGGCAGAGGAGAACTGCTACATGCGGAAGTCAGCTGGATTCTCACTGCCTGAAATGCTCAGCAGAGTCAAATCAATATTTCTGAGTCAGAAAGTGGTATGATTGCATCTGTCATCTGAGAAAGAATCTGATAAAGAAATGTATGCTTGAAAAAATCAACACTGCTTTCTGAGGCTTGAAGTGTGTACAGTGTGCTTGGGTGAAAAGTAGAACTAAAAGACAGAATTCCCCTTTTTAACAGTCAGCTAGATTTCCATTTAGCATGTAACTTCCCTAGGCTGCTTGCATTTGAAGAGGACAAGCTTACCCTGAAGGAATGACTGCGGACTGCACTGCGGACGTTAGAAGCTTGCAGAGGTGACACGGGCGACAACAGAAGAAACACAAAGAGGGAACTGACATCGCCAAGAAAAACTGTCTTAATTTACAGGGAACCTAAAGATTTAAAAATGCAGGAGGAACAGGTCCTGGGAGTGAATATACGTATCTCATTTGCTACTCATGACAATCTGAGGAAGCAATTTCTACAATCATGTTCACTGTACAGAAGAAACTGAAGTGTAAAAACTTAGAAGTCACATCATGATCAATATCTAAAGCCAGTAAGTGGAAGATCTCAGAGATGAGGCCATAGCTCATGGATTTAGGTTTTAAAGAATATAAAGGACACTTAAGTCAGAGTTAGAGGTGGGATTTCCTAAAGGTGATGTGCAAAAGAAGATAACAGGGGCCCAGACTCTTTGAGAATAGCTCCGTTTAGACAAGAGACACCAGCAAAGCATAGTAAACAGGATCATTCAAGAAAGGGAGAGAAAAACCAGCAGTGTTTAGTAAACTCACGTGAAGAAAGATGAGAATTTCAAGGAAGCGAAAGGCAACACTGCCAAATAGCACACGAGGTTAAACAACAGGTATCTCAAAAAGACTGGCAGATATATCTCTATTTACAAATGAACAGAGCACTCTATTTATATATTGAATTCTTAATTTCTTGCTTTGTCCCTCTCATCTTTGCAATAACTGCTGTGAATTTTTCTCAAGTGGCCTGAATAACCGACTACAAGCCATTGTTTTACCTGTCATTAAATACATACTTATACCTAAAAACAGTGAGTTATGATGTATATTACATGGTTTCTTCGTTATGTGATGAGTCTAAGCGTTTAAAAACATAAATGAGGGGCACCTGGGTGGCTCAGTCAGTTAAGTGTCCGACTCTTGATATCCGCTCAGGTCACGACCTCACAGTTTCTGAGATCGAGCCCCAAGTCAAGCTCTGCACTGACAGTGTGGAGCCTGCTTGGGATTCTCTCTCCCACTCTCTCTCTCTGTCCCTCTCTTACTCTCATGCTGGCATGCATGTATTCTCTCTCCCTCTCTCTCTCTAAAAATATATAAATAAACATTAACAAAAAACCATAAATGAAATGAAACCCTAGAATTAAATTCAAGTTCCATGTTAGAATATTGCTTTGGATAACATTAGATTTTGAAACACTTACATTAGGGTATAATTTTTTTTTTTCCCCACACAGAGTATTAAATAATTAGACTTCATGTGAACTAGTTACTGTAGAATGAGGCCCAGTATGTTTCCCTTTCTTCTTTCCTAGTTTTTAAAATGGAAAATTGGTTAAGATGTAAGTGAACAGTAAGAACTTTCTATATGCTTTGTATATTGATGCATATATAGAATGTATCATGAAAAATTTTATTCCTGGAGAAGCTACTGGGATATCATACTCAAACAGTTCATTCAATTAGTGTATCATTCTACATATTCTCACTAGCTACTGTACTGGGTGCCCTTTATTAATCCATAAAAACATAGTTGCTTATTATAGTGAGCCCAAGGTCTACAAGAAATAAAGAAACATAATCTCAGTATCCTTAGAGTAAAAGTCAATGGAAAGCACTCTGCAAACACAATGAAGGTGCAACTTATGTACAGCAGGGGACAGCAAGAGTCAAGTCCTTTTCAGAGGAAGTGACATATGGGCTGAACCATGAAATAATGTTAGCCAGACAACATGCAAGCTTGGCTGAGGAGCAAGTTTAACAGTGAATTTATTATGACGATATATAGAAAGGGAGAAATGACTGCAATACAGCAGATTCTCAATAAATGGGACTTTGCTTTCTTACATTTCCATAAATTATCTTATACCTGTACTATATGTGTCCCAGAATATTCCCTTTACTCTGTGTACCAGGCTCAAGAAATATTTTAAACTTAAGGTATTAATGCTCGATGTTTTTTTTTTTAAAGGGAAGCAAAAATTAAATATACTATTTAGTTTAACTGGGACATGTGACACTTAGTATATATTCAGGGCAGCTGAATCTGATTTGTGGCATACTTACCTGTCTGTGTGTCTGTCTGGATCCACAGAAGAGCCCTGGGAGGATGTGTGGGGGTTCTGGCAGAGGGGGTGCATGGAAGTATGGCAGCTGTGGGCCACAAAGGGCCCACACCCTGTGCCTCATTCTATCTGATTCTGTGCAGGTCTAGTGTCGCTGGCCATTCTGGGTGATTATTACAGGCTTTTGTATCTTTAAAATTGAATGGTGATTTCTGTGTTTGGCATTAAATTTTTTGAACGTTTTTGGTTATGTGCTCATAGGGACTGCAGATACATGAAGAGACAAGAAAAAAATAAGTTCATTCTCTGCAGACATAAAAAATATTTTATAAACATAATTATATATTGTATAATTGTATACAATTATATTGTATAGCTATATACATATGTATGTTATGTAATTATTAAACTGGCCTGGCTATCTAGTATTGAGACACATATTTATAAAAGTTATAGTATACAATGTAGAGCTTCCCATAAATAAGGACACACATTTTACTCACATTTTAATATTACTGATATTCTGAAACAATCTATGCATTTAAAATATAATTTCAAAATATTTATTGGCTGCATGTTACAAGGTCAGGATCCACAATTAACCTCTATGCCTTCACTTTATAGTGATACATAACAGACGCTAAATAAAAATTATTAATGAAGTAGTAAAATTTAAGATACAATTTTATTATCTAGGAGGATTTTAAAAGCTAATCTCTCTGTAGTTTAATTTTCTTCCAGCATAATTAGAGTAATCATATTCATATCTATTCTATATTATTTCTTGATTCATTGTGGGAAACAGTAAGGTAAAAGTGACTTGATAATCTATAAAACAGTCTGTAGATTTACTTTTAGTACTATTTTTAAAACATGGTTTTAAATGGGGTTATCCATAGTTATTCTTTATTTACATCAGGCTTAGGGATTTTCTGACCTTTTAAAGATAATATTATTTGTTAATCTTAATGTATTTTATATACTCATTTTATGTAATCAAATTTTTTTAATGCTTGCTTTTTGAGAGAAACACAGCTTGAGTGGGGGAGGGGCAGAGAGAGAGAGAGAGAGAGAGAGAGAGAGAGAGAGAGAGAGGGAATCTGAAGCAGGCTCCAGGCTCTGCACCATCAGCACAGAGCCAGACGCAGGACTTGAACCTACGAACTGTAAGATCATGACCTGAGCAGAAGTCAGGCACTCAACCGACTGAGCCACCCAGGCGCCCCTGTAATCAAGTTTTAAGGCAAAATTAAAACAACTCTTTTTTTGAAAAAATAATGTTCTTTTGAGAGAGATAAGGCATAAGGCATATGTGCGAGCAGGGGAGGGCCAGAGAGAGAGGGGAGAGAGAATCCCAAACAGGCTCCACATGGTCAGCACAGAGCTTGACATGATGCTTGATTTCACCTACCCTGAGATCGCGACCTGAGCCAAGATCACGAGCTGTACTCTTAAGTGACTGAGCCACCCACAAGCCCCTTAAAACTACTCTTTGAATTTTTGGTTTATTCTTCCTCTCTGTATGTATGTGTGGTATGTATGTGTGTGTGTGTGTGTGTGTGTGTGTGTGATGTAATTAGCAGGTGACCCAGTTTTTAAACCTATCTTTCTAATAAATAAAACCATAGGATTTAAAACAAAAGAAATCCTTATATATTCCTTCTCACATTATTGAATTAAATATATTTCATATCAGCAATATGCTAGCTCATGTTTAGCTTATTAGAATTATTTCACATTTTATTTGATTCTATTTGATTTCCTAGAAATTAGGAAAAAGAAATGTTACATATGTTAACATTTTGCTAAATAATACATAATAAGACCTTACAATAAATAATACAGATCTGACTAAAAACTATATTTTGGTGCATTTCGCCCAAATTTTTAAGGGTATATATTTACATATATATGTATTATATAATATTTAAAACAACTAAAGTTAATGAAATGTGGCATGACATTGCAGGTATGAATAAGGTCTTGGCAAAAGAGAAAACCAAAGGAGCAATATTCTAATGACACAATCAATCCTTATTTCGGAAGAATCCTTTTCCAAATGCATTTGGGTGATGAGTTCTTTTAGGTTTGCATTTAAAGTCAAGGTAATCTCACCACACTAGTTGTAAAAAGCACTGAAGATGTTATCATCCTAGACCAAATAGACTACTTTAAAACGTGAATATATTTTGGCAGGCAATGTAAAAATAAAATCAGAAAAACTGACACCTTGAGATTAAGCCAATTTCATTTTCACTCGGTATTCTGTGAGGATTTGGGTATGTGAAAAAATATTGTTTTTTGTTTTGATAATCTCTCAACATTTATAATCATTTATATAATTATGGCTATAACAAATATAAAAAATGTGATTTTGTGAAGAAATCAATCAATATGCTAACACTACATGATGCCACATCAAAGGCTGGTTTTCTAAGGTGAAAATTTCCTTTCTTTTTCTGAGGATTACTTAATTCTGCAGTGCCCTTTTCAAATACTAAGATTCCACAGAACTCTATTTGTTTTACTCCTTTAATCACTGGCTCTTATTAACAAGTGTTATCTTGAATTCGTACAAAATAGACTTTAATTCTCTTATGGTAATGCCAATTTCAAACATGGGATGTATGTTACAGAAGTACTAAAATAGGTGCACATGAAAAAAAAATAAATGAAATAAAATCAACATTGTGGCCAAGGGCCAAGCGAGGTACAGAGCTCTTGAAGGTAAATCCAGAGACACCGTCATTACTGTAAAAACCTTGAAAACAAAAAGTGCATCCCTCACGATGCACCGAGGCCCCATCCTATTACTTTAAACCTGCTTTGTTGTTGTGGTGCTGGTGGTGGTGGTTTGGCTTTGGCTTTGGTTTTCAAAGCTTGCTACCAAGGCTCCTGCTCACTTAGCTACACTTAGCCCTATTTTATTCTCTTAATTGAGCGTAACAGTCGGGCCCTGAATCCCTGGGAAAACTTTCAGTAAGATCTGTGCATGCTGCTTGATACTTTTTTTATATTTATTTTAATGTTTATTTATATTTGACAGAGAGAGAGAAACAGAGAGCAGGTGGGGCAAGGGCAGAGACAGAGAGGGAGACACAGAATCCAAAGCAGGCTCCAGGCTCTGAGCTGTCAGCACAGAGTCCGACGTGGGGCTCGAACCCATGGACCAGGAGATCGTGACCTGAGCCGAAGTCCAACGCTTAACAGACTGAGCCACCCAGGTGCCCCAATTCTTGATACTTTTAAGGCCATTCTGGGATCCTAATTATTTGAACAGGTGTTATTTTAAATAATAAAATTTATTATATTTTAATCTCAAAACTATCCTTGAGTAGATAGTGTGTGTCAAATTAAATATTCTTAGAATGTTGTACAAAATCAAGTCTGAAGCTTAAAATAGTTTCTACTGATAAAGTTGAAAGGATATTACAGTAATTTACTATTTCCACCGAATCATTCCTAAAGCTGCAGTTTTTCTTTATGATAACTGGCTAAAACTATTCAGTCAAACTAATGTGAGTATGAGACTAGAAATGTATTTAGTCAAACTAATGTGAGTATGAGACTAGAAATCCTCACAGAAGCGGCAAGTGACCCAATATATAATCATATTTCCTAACATATCCTTAATAAAAGCTGGTGGGAGGGTGACAAAGTCCAATTCACGAAAAGCAATCAAAACGGTGAGGGGGTGTGAGAGGCAACATAATAGTGTCCAGGGAGATGGCTCTCTGATGCTCTGCTTCAGTCCTAGAGAACATTTAAGAAGATCAAGAAGAATGAGTAGAAAGGACATTTCTCAAGCAAACCTCCATGATAATTATTTTGGCCAAGTTTTTAGAAAAGCTTTATTCAACCTGAGGCTAGTTTGGGATTATACTATGACAAGCACCTGGGGTACAGTTATTCTGCACAGCCCATATAGTTGGGGAGCTGTGTATTTTAACACTAGTTAGCCAAACTGGGATTTTGAGAGATATATGGCTATCATCTTATGAACCCCAATTAGCTGAACAAGGGCGTATGAACGGGCAGGGCTGCGTCTCTTTGTGCTTGCTTTCTGCAGTGCCTATCATAAATGCATGAGGTCTTTTAAGTTACTATTTGATTAAAATTGTCAATGCATGTGGCAATAAACCAACATGAATAAGCTGCACATATTACTAAGAACTAAAAATATTATATACAGAATAGGAAAAAAGTTAAAATACCTTCATTTGAAGAATGCTAATGGAAGAGGGGTGCCTGAGTGGCTCAGGTGGATAAGCGCCCGACTCTTAATATCAGCTCAGGTCATGATCTCGGTTCCTGAGACTGAGCCCTGCGTCAGGCTCCCCATTGAGTGTGGAGCCTGCTTGGGATTCTCTCCCTCTCCCTCTCTCTCTTCCCCTCCTCCCCTCTCTCGCATGTACCCTTTTTCTCTCTCTCAGTCAAAATAAATAAATAAACTTTAAAAAATGATACCAGAAGATGGGGTACCTGGGTGGCTCAATCAGTTAAGTGTCGGACTTAGGTTCAGGTCATAACCTCACGGTCTATGGGTTCGAGTCCCATATCCGGCTCTGTGCTGACAGCTCAGAGCCTGGAGCCTGCTTCAGATTCTGTGTCCCCCTCTCTCTCTGCCCCTGCCCTGCTCATGCTCTCTCTCTCTCTCCATCTCTCAAAAATGAATAAACATTAAAAAAATTTTTTTAAATAAGAGAAGAAAATTGATACTTTTTAGTTATTAAAAGTATCTTATGATATGTCCAGTACAGTTTCTTAAAAATCAGTCTGCACTTCAACCATTTGCTTAAAAATTAGAGATAATAATACTTCTGTCAATTCTCATGCATACTTTGTACATCTTTTACGTCTGAATAAAGTCTATTAAAGTTAGAAAAGAGTGTTCATTTTAGGATACCTTTTAAAGAGAAATGGTATCCAATAAATGCTTACTCAATGCCTGAGTTCCCACATACATTTTTATCTCATGATTGCTAACACACTTTAATTCAGGGTAACTCATTTGGATAAGATTATATTCTTCTTGTAATTACTTAATAAAGTCATGAATGAGGCTACGGCTATATTCAAGAAGGATGAAGGAGAAAAAAAAATAAGAACGTCACAATAATTTTGAATCACTAGAATCAGAAAAAAAAAAAAGATTATAGGTTGTCTTTGTTTTTAAACCTGTCATCAAATTCCATAACTCCCCAAGATTATTATATGCATCCTCGGCAGATGGCCTCATTCATATGTGATTTGTAACAGCTTTCTTCTCAAACAGATTTTTAAATATGCCCCAAAATAAATTATGAACATGCTCTCATATAATGAACAAGATAGGGCCTTTTTTTAAAGTCCAAATATGCTCATTCTAAAATAACATGCCAATTTTTTTTTCCCTTAAAGATCATACTATATTTGAGTGAGGAAAGCTTCAATGACACACAGGAGAAAGATTCTCTTAACTGTTTCATATTTCAGTTATTCACTGAAGACAGATAACTCCTATTTTAATTTACCCCGTTTTCACGCCTTACTATTAATCTTGAAAAGCAGATCTAACCTGAGTATTGCTCTTTAAACAAATGCAAACACAAGCTGCTCACTTGAATAGAATGGCGTGGTGGCAAGGCACACAGGTAACACTCCTGGGAGATGGCTTTCCGAGGCTCTATTTCAGTCCTAGAGAACATTTAAGAGGAATGAAAAGAATGGACATTCCTCAAGCAAACCTCCTTGACTTTTACTTTGGCCAAGCTTTTTAGAAAAGTTTTATTTGACCAGAGGCTAACTCAGGATGGTACTATGACAAGCACCTGGAATACAGTTATTCCGTGCAGCCCGTATTAGTTGGGGAGACATGTATTTTAATAGCATTTAGCCAAATGGGTTTGGACTGATATATTGATACAGTCTTGTGAATCCATTCAAATGAATTAAATATAAATAATTCAGAAACAAAATCTGAAATGCATTTAATTGAAAGTCCAATTTTCTTATATGTAAAATTGGGATGAGTTGGCGACTATCAAATTTAAAACCTGAATAAATTTAAACGTATAATTTAAAGAGATTAGTATGGGATAATTTCTATCAAATTCCTGCAGTATCATTTTTGCTCACCCAGAAATTTCATTATTTATATACGTGTATACAGAAAGGGAGTATTCCATTTTATTTAAATATATTTTATTACGCACTGTAGGAAGTGATCACAACACATGTAGTTTGCGGCCCAGTTTAAAGTATCAATTGGGGCGCCTGGGTGGCTCAGTCGGTTTGAGCGTCCGACTTCAGCTCAGGTCATGATCTCACACTCCATCAGTTTGAGCTCCTCGTTGGGCTCTGTGCTGACAGCTCTGAGCCTGGAGCCCGCTTCAGATTCTGTTTCTCCCCCTCTCTGCCCCTGCTCATGCTCTGTCTCTCTCTGTCTCAAAAATAAATAAAAACATTAAAAAAGATTGTTTCTAAAAAGTATCAATCAACTTCAACAGATAAAAATCTGAGGATACTAACATTTACATCAGGTTTATTTATTTATCTTGAGAGAGAGAGAGAGAGAGAGAGAGAGAGAGAGCGCAAGAGAACACATGAGCAGGGGAGGGGCAGAGAGAGAAAGGGGGAGAGAGAGAAAATCCCAAGCAGGATCCACACTGTCAGGGGCTAGAACTCATGAACCCCGAGATCATGACCTGAACCAAAATCAAGAGTCAAATGCTTAACCCACTGAGCCACCCAGGCACCCCTGAGGATACCAACATTTTAACTGGGTTTTACAAACAGAATTATATAAAAGTGGCTAATATACAAGTAAGACAAAGTAAAATCTTCATTTTTCTACATAAGAGTTTTGCCTTTGGAGAAAGTCAACTTTTTCATCTTATTCATCTATGAAGTAGAGATAACAGCAACCAAATGAATGGAGAGTATATCTACAGCTATATATAAAACACCATTTATTCACTTTTTTTCTTTGTCATTCAAAAATTTATATAACATTTAGGTTATCATGGTGTCTTATCTTACTACTCGTTTCTCCAAAGTCTGAAGGTTGTTTTCAATTATTAATAATTGTGACAGAAGAAGAATCAAGAAAAAGCATAAATGTTGGCTGCTATTTTAAAGGTAAGAAAGAATAATCATTGAAAACATGGAAAATGGAAGAGAGATAAATAAAAACAAATATAAACCTATGATCTATTACATTTTATTCTAATCTGCCTATTTTTTATACTAACCTATATTTTATTCCAATCTTCTTTTCTATTTTAATAGAGTTGACATAACACAATACTCATTTACTCTATCAATCATCTATGCAGGGGGAGTTATATATTCATTTGGTACATAAAAAATTTTTCCTACTACTTGCATTTAACCTTATTATATGTGTATACTCAGCACTATTCATTAATATATTTTCTTATATCATTGAAAACAGCAATATAGTATTCCACTGTGTGAATATAAATAAAATTATTTAGCCATTTTTCAATTTTTACATACTTAAAATGTTTCCAGTTTTCACCAAGGAAACTTTTAAATTGTGTCTGTAGGGCCATCACAAATCCATTTGTAACACTGGGTTGGATGAGTCAGGGTTTTCTTGTTATAGCATTGACTTCTCAAGGGGCTGAATTTCTAAATTACATACAGATCCTTCTAAATGAAAAAATAAAAACTAGGATTACTGCTAGCTTCTATCCGGTGAAGTAGATCTTTTTTTTTTTTCTTGTTTTTAGGGCAAAAAGCAATCCGATGAGGTACAGACTAAAAAAGAAAACGCTTGAGCTTCCTAATCAGTTACCTCTAGTCAGGAAAGATTCTACCATTTTTTCTTAACTCTTTAAAGGCAGAAAAATAATATACTAAAATCAAATCTCTTTCAAAACACCTTACAGAACTTAAAATTATTATAATTCTACAATTTGCTTCTGAGCTTCTATCTCTTTCAATGTATACAATTTGTTTGTAGGATAATATAACATTCTCAATAAAAGAAAAAGCTAATAATTTTTAACTGTGGTACTTATTTTTTACATAAGAGTTTGAATAAACAGAATTTAAATGTATTCAGCCTCTTAATCTCATCTTAAATCCATTAGTACCATAGTTGCTTAAGGTAAAATACTTATAAAATAATAAGATATATAGTCCCTGTAGACAGAACTATATTATTTTTGAAATATCTTTTTTTCTTGCGGAGTTTCCCCTTTCCCTTTCCTTTCATTTCCATCAGATGGTTGATACCTTTTTGAGTGCCATAGGAAAGAATGAAGACATGGTTAAAAGAATTAGTTACTTGGTAGTCTCTTGATCTGTGTTTTCCCAAATCTCAACCCATTAAGGACACCATGAGTGATGTGTTTGCAGCATTATATAGGGATAGTCCTCAGGTAGCAGAACATTAAAACTTATGAGCAAAATAAATTTTCTTTGTGACTATAAAAAAGATTTCTTAGGATCAGATGAAAGATTTGAAGGAAGTTTATGAACAGCGCAAGGAGATGGAGACAGAAGGGTCCTAAGTTATACTTTCTCAGAGTAGTTGTGGGAGTTAAGGGCAAGACCCAGAGGTGATGCAGTCACTGCACAGGTATATATACCAGTGGGTGTCTGGCAGAGTGTTATAGGCCAATGACATCAAACGGGCAGAAACATTTCTGTGACTTCTTTTCTAAAACTAACAGAACCATGGAAATAGGCAAAGCAATAGCTCACTAAAATGTGTGGACGAAGACCAAGGACAAGATGGTCTTTTCGATGTGTACCTTAGTATGAGCTACACAGGGGATTTCAAACTGACTCAGATTAAGTTATCACCAAGTTAAGGAGTGGGGCTCAAAATAGAACTTGAGTTTGGATACAAATAGATAATTGAGTGGAACTTGTTATTTGTACATCTGAGATGGGTGATTGTAATTCATAACTACTACAAAACAGAAAAGACTTTGCCCTTTATTATGTCTTTAGGAAAGACTATTTTGCATAATAATGCATGAACTGTTTGCATGATTGGTGTTATTATTGATTAAATATGCTATCTCCCCAGATGATATCTAAATGTGATTAGGCTTTCTGAGAAACATTGTTAAGCATTGATATAATTAATTATATCAAATAAACTGGGAAATCATTAGGAAAGCATATCATGGTATAATGGGCAAATAAAATCACCACCAAATTCACACATATCCATAATAATCAAGCAAATGATCAAATGAAGCCTGATGAGTTATTTCTAAGTTTTTCAAAACTGATAATAATTTATTTCTTGCTTACTAATTTTAGAATCGGTTAGTACTTCCTAGTAGGCCAGAAGTAATATTTACACAAATTCTGCAAAAAGTCATCTTTTATGTATGTTTCATTTAATGATTCAATAAACATTTATGAACAATACTATTCATAAAATAATAATTACGAACAATAGTGTTCTAAAATCTCTTATATCCAGTGGGGCTAAAGTACGAATTAGGTGTGCACTTTTCTTTCAGGTAACTGTGTATCTCTGTGTCTTTATATGTATCTCCATCTATCTTTCAATCTTTCTATCATCTATATGCATTGTTACCGTACCGTTGGAATGTTATGTCTTTATATATTAATATGTATACATTTATAATATAAATTTTATATCTTCAGACTTATGATGTAATTTAAAAATGGGTCATATTGACAATAAGTTATATTAAAAAATAAAAATAATAAAATTGCTTGCAAAAAAGATAAAAATGTGTCATAAAACACTGAAGATACTAGCAACAATTTAAAATTTAGTATCAGGAATTAGCTATAATGGTTTATGTCTACCTGGTTAGCTCAAACTTTTTTATAATGTACATTATGGCCATATTATTCCTTTCTATTCTTATCCTCACAAAATTTTTGATAAAGAATAAAAAGTATACATTTATTATGTTAGAGATTTAAAACTATGATGATTTATTTTAAGAGCCTGAATGGATGGTATCATGGTAGAAGTCATTTTCATTTGGATAAATTACTGACGAGCAATTTCTTCTAAGGTTTGGGGCTACCATTTCTTCTTACTGGCTGTCATCAAGCTTACAAATTAAAGTCTTTGCTCATGGCTACAGCAATGAGGTTACATTTTTAGATACAATTTTTATTGGGAATTTTTGAAGTGACTTTTCAAAACCATATACTAGGATAGGGGACACGCAAATTCTCAATACTGTAGGATCACATGGTGATTTTAAAATCTTTCTGTGTAGTACACTTTAGGCTTATTCAGAGAAAACACTATTCAATGTTAAAACAAACTATGAATGAGCTGTACTGAACCATTATTCGCTTGCCATGTCACAACTACTAGTCTCCCTCCCAGAGGAACAATTCAGAAAGCAAACGTAAAAATGTTAAGTTAGTTTGACAGAACAATCTTTTCAGGACTCTGTCCTATATGTACTTAGTGATGTGTTAAACTATTTTCTGCCATTATTCTGTACCGTTCTGCCAACTGCATTTTACATGGACACCTACTAGTGGTTAAGAGACAGAGGACTGTCGAATTCAGGAACTCAGGCATCTTGTGCCCACATCACAAAACATTTTAAGATTGTGCGTCTTCATCTCAATAACAATCACTGCAATGTCTCTTTCTTTTTGATAACCAAAATGTTAATTACTACAGAAAGAGCTTTTTTCTTGTTCCATTTGCCCGAATGCTTAACATTGCTAGATTGATTAATCACCTAGGATGGCCCCAGGCCATCAGAACTATGTGTCTTAATACATGTGACCTTCTTTCCATTGACACCTGCAAAGAAAGACAGGCTCTTCTTCCTTGTTTCTTTCCAAAAAGAAAGCCTTCGCCCTAGAGGGGAAGGAAGATAAATGGCTACTCTCCATGTGCCTGCTGCTCTCCACAATTAATGCCAAATAAAACAGTAATTAGCTGAGATGAGAAAGCAGTCAAGAGTCTTCAAAGAGTCTACCGTAGTGCTCTGTAATAAAAAAAAAAAAAAACACAAAAAACAAACAAAAAAACTTATGTACAAAGTATGTTAAAGTCATCATTCCAGGGCATCATACCTGAATGCCTTACAACACTTTCATAAAAATCAATGTCTTACATTTTGTGAATTCAGAAAGAATGTATCTATATGATTGTCCCTTTTTTAAAAGTATATTCACAGAGAAAGTGTTTTAGAAATGATTTGAAAATTTCAAAGTCTCATGAAGTAGGACAAGAATTATCCAGTAATAAATGCATCTATATCACATGTGTTATGGCGTTGGGGGGGGGGGGAGGTACTTAAATGATTACATACACGTAACCTTAATGATATATCTGGTAATCATGAAATGTGCTTAGTACTGGCCCAATAATATAGTCATACATGTAAATTCACTGCAGTCTGTATTTGATATTACTACCCAAGTTGAAATTCTAATGCATAATATTTAAAATATGTAATTCTCCTCCTCCACTGAATTGAAACTTTAGATAATCAAATAGGTTTCATATGACTGAATCTCAATAGAGAATTGCTTGCAGTTGGTTAAATTTATTCTGATATCTTAGGAGGGCACTTTTTTTATATATATATGAAATTTATTGCCAAATTGGTTTCCATACAATATCCAGTGCTCATCCCAACAGGTGCCCTCCTCAATACCCATCACCCACCCTCTTCTCCCTCCCACCCCCCATCAACCCTCCGTTTGTTCTCAGTTTTTAAGAGTTTTGGCTCCCTACCTATTTTTTTTTTTTCTTTCCCGCCCCTATGGTCTTCTGTTAAATTTCTCAGGATCCACAGAGGAGTGAAAACAAATGGTATCTGTCTTTTGCTGTATGACTGATTTCACTTAGAATAACACTCTCCAGTTCCATACACGATGCTACAAAAGGCCATATTTCATTCTTTCTCCTTGCCACATAGTATTCCCTATGTATATAAACAACAATTTCTTTATCCATTCATCAGCTGATGGACATTTAGGCTCTTTCCATAATTTGGCTATAGTTGAAAGTGCTGCTATAAACATTGGGGTACAAGTGCCCCTATGCATCAGCACTCCTATATCCCTTGGGTAAATTCCTAGCAGTGCTATTGCTGGGTCATAAGGTATATCTATTTTTAATATTTTGAGGAACCTCCACACTGTTTTCCAGAGGAGCTGCACCAGTTTGCATTCCCACCAACAGTGCAAGAGGGTTCCCATTTCTCCACATCTTCGCCAGCATCTATGGTCTCCTGATTTGTTCATTTCGGCCACTCTGACTGGTGTGAGGTGGTATCTGAGTGTGGCTTCAATTTGTATTTCCCTGATGAGGAGCGATGTTGAGCATCTTTTCATGTGCCTGTTGGCCATCTGGACGTCTTCTTTAGAAGTGTCTATTCATGTTTTCTGCCCATTTCTTCACTGGATTCTTTGTTTTTTGGGTGTGGAGTTTGGTGAGCTCTTTATAGTTTTTGGATACTAGCCCTTTGTCCGGTATGTCATTTGCAAATATCTTTTCCCATTCTGTTGGTTGCCTTTTAGTTTTGTTGATTGTTTCATTGGCAGTACAGAAGCTTTTATCTTCATCAGGTCTCAGTAGTTCATTTTTGCTTTTAATTCCCTTGCCTTTGGGGATGTGTCAAGTAAGAAATTCCTGCAGCTGAGGTCAGAGAGGTTTTTTCCTGCTTTCTCCTCTACGGTTTTCATGGTTTCCTGTCTCACATTCAGGTCCTTTATCCATTTTATTTTTGTGAATGGTGTAAGAAAGTGGTCTAGTTTCATTCATCTGCATGTTGCTGTCCAGTTCTCCCAGCATCATTTGTTAAAGAGACTGTCTTTTTTCCATTGGATATTCTTTCCTGCTTTGTTAAAGATTAATTGGCCATACTTTTGTGGGTCTAATTCTGGGGTTTCTATTCTATTCCATTGGTCTGTGTGTCTGTTTTTGTGCCAATACCATGCTGTCTTGATGATTACAGCTTTGTAGTGGAGGCTAAAGTCTGGGATTGTGATGCCTCCTGCTTTGGTCTTCTTCAAAATTACTTTGTCTATTTGGGGTCTTTTGTGGTTCCATACAAATTTTAGGATTACTTGTTCTAGCTTCGAGAAGAATACTGGTGCAATTTTGATTAGGATTGCATTGAATGTGTAGATAGGTTTGGGTAGTATTGACATTTTAACAATATTTATTCTTCTAATCCATGAGCATGGAATGTTTTTCCATTTCTTTATATCTTCAATTTCTTTCATAAGCTTTCTATAGTTTTCAGCATACAGATCTTTTACATCTTTGGTTAGGTTTATTCCTCGGTATTTTATGCTTCTTGGTGCAATTGTGAATGGGATCAGTTTCTTTATTTGTCTTTCTGTTGCTTCATTATTACTGTATAAGAATGAAACTGATTTCTGTACATTGAGTTTGTATCCTGTGACTTTACTGAATTCATGTATCAGTTCTAGCAGACTTTTGGTGAAGTCTATCAGGTTTTCCAAGTATAATATCACGTCATCTGCAAAAAGTGAAAGCTTGACTTCATCTTTGTCAATTTGGATGCCTTTGATTTCCTTTTGTTGTCGGATTGCTGATGCTAGCACTTCCAACACTATGTTAAACAACAGCGGTGAGAGTGGACATCCCTGTAGTGTTCCTGATCTCAGGGGGAAAGCTCTGTTTTTCCCCATTGAGGATGATATTAGCTCTGGGATTTTCATAAATGGCTTTTATGATGCTTAAGTGTGTTCCTTCTATTCTGACGTTCTCGAGGGTTGCTGAATTCAGCTGAAAGATGCTGAATTTTGTCAGATGCTTTTTCTGCATCGATTGACAGGATCATATGGTTCTTATCTTTTCTTTTATTAATGTGATGTATCACACTGATTGATTTGTAAATGTTGAACCAGTCCTGCAGTCCAGGAATGAATCCCACTTGATCATGGTGGAATAATTATTCTTATATGCTGTTGAATTTGATTTGCTAGTATCTTATTGACAATTTTTGCATCCATATTCATCAGGGGTATTGGCCTGTAGTTCTCTTTTTTTGCTGGGTCTCTGTCTGATTTTGGAATCAAAGTAATGCTGGCTTCATAGAATGAGTCTGGAAGTTTTCCTCCCCTTTCTATTTTTTGAAACAGCTTGGGAAAGATAGGTATTATCTCTGCTTTAAATGTCTGGTAGAATTCCCCTGGGAAGCCATCTGGTCCTGGACTCTTATTTGTTGGGAGATTTTTGATAACTGATTCAATTTCTTCACTTGTTATGGCTCTGTTCAAGTTTTCTATTTCTTCCTGTTTGAGTTTTGGAAGTGTGTGGGTGCTTAGGAATTTGTCCATTTCTTCCAGGTTGTCCAGTTTGTTGGCATACAATTTTTCATAGTATTCCCTGATAATTGCTTGTATTTCTGAGGGATTGGTTGTAATAATTCCATTTTCATTCATGATTTTATCTCTTTGGGTCATCTCCCTTTTCTTTTTGAGAAGCCTGGCTAGAGGTTTATCAATTTTTTTTTGTTTTGTTTTCAAAAAACCAACCCTTAGCTTCATTTATCTTCTCTACAGTTTTTTAGATTCTATATTATTTATTTCTGCTCTGAGCTTTATTGTTTCTCTTCTTCTGCTGGGTCTGGAGTGTCTTTGCTGTTCTGCTTCTATTTCCTTTAGATTTTGTATTTGGGATTTTTCTTGTTTCTTGAGATAGGCCTGGATTGCAATGTATTTTACTCTCAGGACTGCCTTCGCTGCATCCCAAAGCGTTTGGATTGTTGTATTTTCACTTTCATTTGTTTCAATATATTTTTAAATTTCTTCTCTAATTGCCTGGTTGACCCATTCATTCTTTAGTAGGGTGTTCTTTAACCTCCATGCTTTTGGAGGTTTTCCAGACTTTTTCCTGTGGTTGATTTCAAGCTTCATAGCATTGTGGTCTGAAAGCATGCATGGTATGATTTCAATTCTTCTATACTTATGAAGGGCTGTTTTGTGACCCAGTGAGTGATCTATCTTGGAGAATGTTCCATGTGAACTCGAGAAGAAAGTATATTCTGTTGCTTTGGGATGCAGAGTTCTAAATATATGTCAAGTCCATCTGATCCAATGTATCATTCAGGGCCCTTGTTTCTTTATTCATCCTGTGTCTAGATGATCTATCCATTGTTGTAAGTGGAGTATTAAAGTCCCCTGCAATTACCATATTCTTATCAATAGGGTTGCTTATGATTGTGATTGTTTTATATTTGGGGGCTCCCGTATTCGGCACATAGACATTTATAATTGTTAGCTCTTGCTGATGGATAGACCCTGTGATTATTATGTAATGTCCTTCTTCATCTCTTGTTACAGCCTTTAATTTAAAGTCTAGTTTGTCTGATACAAGTAGGGCTACTCCAGCTTTCTTTTGACTTCCAGTAGCATGGTAGATGGTTCTCCATCCTTTCACTTTCAATCTGAAGGTGTCCTCAGGTCTAAAATGAGTCTCTAATAGACAGCAAATAGATGAGTCTTGTTTTTTTTATAGATTCTGATACCCTATGTCTTTTGGTTGGAGCATTTAGTCCATTTACATTCAGTGTTATTATCTAAAGATATGGGTTTCGAGTCATTGTGATGTCTGTAGGTTTCATGCTTGTAGTGATGTCTCTGGTACTTTGTGGTCCTTGCAACATTTCACTCACAGAATCCCCAGTAGGATCTCTTGTAGGGCTGGTTTAGTGGTGATGAACTCTTTCAGTTTTTGTTTGTTTGGGAAAACCTTTATCTCTCCTTCTTTTCTGAATGACAGACTTGCTGGATAAAGGATTCTCGGCTGCATATTTTTTCTGTTCATCACATTGAAGATTTCCTGCCATTCCTTTCTGGCCTGCCAAGTTTCACTAGATATGTCTGCCACTAGTTATCAGCCTCCCTTAATATGTTAGGGCATGTTTATCCCTAGCTGCTTTCAGAATTTTCTCTTTATCCTTGTATTTTGCCAGTAACTATGATATGTCATGCAGAAGATCGATTTATTTATGTCTGAAGGGAGTTCTCTGTGCTTCTTGGATTGCAATCCCTTTTTCCTTCCCCAGATCAGGGAAGTTCTCTGCCATGATTTGTTCAAGTACACCTTCAGCCCCTTTCTCTCTCTCTTCCTCTTCTGGAATTCCTATTATATGGATAATGCTCCGTTTCATTACGTCACTTAGTTCTCTAATTCTCCCCTCATAATCCTGGATTTTTTTTTTCTCTCTTTTTCTCAGCTTCCTCCTTTTCCATAATTTTATCTTCTAATTAACCTATTCTCTCTTCTGACTTTTCAGTTTGAACTCTGGTTGCCTCCATTTTATTTTGCACCTCATTTGTAGCATTTTTTTAGCTCCTCATGACTGTTTCTTAGTCCCTTGATCTCTGTAGCAATAGATTCTCTGCTGTTCTCTATACAGTGATTAATTTTATGACTATTACTCTAAATTCTTCTTCCGTTATATTGCTTAAATCGTTTTTGATCAATTTTTTTGCTGTCGCTACTTCCTGGAGTTTCTTTTGAGAATTCTTCCGTTTTGTCATTTTGGATAGTCCTCGGATGACACGGAACTGCAGGGCACTTCCCCTGTGCTGTCTGAAGTAACTTGTATTGGTGGGCGGGCCGCAGTCAGACCCAATATCTGTCCCCAGCCCACCGCTGGGGCCACTATCAGACTGGTGTGTACCTTCTCTTCCCCTCTCCCAGGGGCAGGACTCACTGTGGAGTGGTGTGGCCCCTGTCAGGGCTACTTGCACACTGCCAGGCTTGTGGTGCTGCTTCAGTGGGATCTGGCGTATTAGCCGGGGTGGATCCGCAAGGTGCACAGGGGTGGGAAGGGGAGGCTCAGCTCACTTTGCTGTCAGTGGTCCCCTGCAGGAGAGGCCCTACAACGACTGCGAGGGAGGCAGACCAGTTGGAGGGATAGATCCATAGAAGTACAGCGTTGGGTGTTTGTGTGGTGCAAGCAAGTTCAGTGACGGGAACTGGTTCCCTTTGGGTTCGACTGGGGATGGAAGAGAGATGGTGCTGGCCAGCGCCTTTGTTCAGCGCCACGCTGAGATCTGTCTCCTGGGGCTCAACAACTCTCCCTCCCAGTGTCCTCTCGCCCTTCTGCTCTCTGAGAAGAGCTGATGACTTATAACATTCTAGATGTTAAGTCCCGCTGGCTGTCAGAACACACTCTGTCCGGCCCCTCTGCTTTTGCAAGCCAGACTCTGGGGCTCTGCCTTGCTGGGTGGGCTGCCCCTCCACCGCCCCAGCTCCCTTCCACCAGTCCGTGTAGCACGCACCCCCTCTCTGCCCTTCCTACCCTCTTCCGTGGGCCTCTTGTCTACGCTTGGCTCCGGAGAGTCTGTTCTGCTAGTCTTCTGGTGGTTTTCTTGGTTATTTAGGCAGGTGTGGGTGGAATTTAAGTGATCAGCAGGACGAGGTGAGCCCAGCATCCTCCTATGCCGCTATCTTCCCTAGTTCAGGAGCGCACTTGTTATCATGAGCACTGTGTGTTGTATATAAGTCATGAAATAAAGAATTCTACTCCTGACACCAATGCTGCACTGTGTGTTAACCAAATAGACTTTAAATAAAAATCTGAAAAAAAAATACAAAACTTTCAAGTTGAAATAAAAAATCTACATAAAGAGAAATAATAAAAGCAATGCATTTCCGTAGAATGTAAAAAAATAAATAAATAAATAAGTGACAGATCTACCATTGTCTACCATAAAGATATTCTTAATTACAGAATAATTTACTGCTGAGTCTACTACCCAGTTACCAAGCTGAGGCTATAAGATGAACTTCTTTGTTTCGTTTCACAATACAGAGTAGATCAAGAATGAGGAATGACTGCAGTCTTTTATAAACCTCTGAATTTGAATTTGGGGTTTGACAGAGATCATAGTTTCATTTGGAGTGTTTTACCACTCTGTCTCTTTTTTCATCAGAAAAAGGGTGAAAATAATTCACTTAGCAGTAAAATGAGATTTTAAAAACTAACATCTTGTTGCGATGATAAAAATATTAAAAAGAAAAAAAATAATTAAGACTTAGCAAAGCTAGTTGGTTGATGTAGTACTACCTTACTAACTTGGGAAGCTGACACTGAAAAGAAATCATTCAAATTACAGAAAAAGATTAAGTGCTGAAATTTTTAAATAAGAGGACATTCTGTCTTACAGCATGACATAATTGAAACAATAATCTTAGATTCAATGTAAAACATAAACACAGTCTCAAAGTACAGAAAAAAATTTTTAAGTATCATTATTTAGTCACTATGTGATTAATGTATGTAATTAATATGTGCTAAGTAATCAGACAGTAAACAGTTTCCACCTGCAGAAGGCTTACATTGGAGATGCCTGGGTGGCTCAGTCAGTGAAGCACCGACTCTTGATTTTGGCTCAGTTCATGATCTCACGGTTTTTGGGATGGAGCCTCATTTCAGGCTCTGCACTGAATGAGGAACTTCCTTAGGATTCTTTCTCTCCGTCTCTCTCTGCCTCTTCCACATGCACGTGCACATGTGCATATTCTCTCTCTCTCTCTCTCTCTCTCTCTCTCTCTCTCTGTCTCAAAGCAAATAAATAAACATAAAAAATAAAAGGAGGCTTACAGTGTAGCAAGGGAGATAGATGGTAGAGAAATTTTGACAAAATTTATAATTAATTAATATTGTGAATAGTGTTAGCAAGAAGTCTCTGTGTTTTGAAAAGGGGTACACAACTCAGAATAAGGATAAGTCTTCCCTAAGGAAGTGATGTATGAGTTAAAAACTAGATAATGAACAGAATAAGGTAGTTACACTGGGAAATAGGATTTGTGGATGGAAGTGATAATGTATGGCAGGATGAGGCCCCAGAGCACAGGACCCTATCAAATGTATAAAGGTTTTTAAACATAGTATCAAGAGCAGTTAAGAGGCCAACAAAGAGTGTTGAGTCAGAGAATGACTTGATCAAATATCTTGTTTAAAAATATCACCCTGTGTGGGACATGAATTAGGGAAAGGCAAAAAAGGATGAGGGACCTCAGTGCAACAGTCCAGATGAGAAACAAAGGGTTAGGTTTTGGAAGCAGAAGAAGAGGTAAGAAAAGTGATCTATGAAAGTTAGAAAGTGTAACTGATATAACTTAATTTTTGAGCGAATGTGGGCAGCGAGAAAGGAAGTGTAAAGATTACTTCGAATTACTGGCTCAAATTTCTGAGTGGAGCACTGTGCCATCTACTAAGATACCAAAAACAGGCAGAAAAAGATATTTGGATATCCTATATTTTAAAGGCAGTCTTTAAGATATCAAGTGATGAGGCTGAAGTAACTGGATGTATGGACCTGAAGCTCAGAAAAGAGACAGTACAGAGATCTACATTTGGGAATTACAGTGAATGTATGATATTTCAAGTTGTGGAAATTCATGGACTCCAAGAGAAAATATGTAGAGTGAGAGAAGCCATGAAGAGCTATAGCCAAGCCCTGAAGCTCTGTAACATTTGGAAGCTTGATTGAGGTCAAATGTCCAACACTGGAGACAGAAGGAGTGAGTAAAGGCATGGATGGGACATAGGAAAAATTACTGTCCCATAGAAACCAACAACAGAGAGCGAAGGGGGAGCAGTCCTTTGCCCTGGATGGCGTGATAGTGGAAATAAATTGGGTGTCCACTGTACTGAAATTCATTACAGATGTTAGCAGGAACTAATAGTTTTGGTAAATTCGTATAAGAAAGTTCTGGATTGAAGTGTGTAATAGTGTGATTGGGATACGAGGAAATGCAACCATAAAATGTAAATAAGTTTTCAGAGAAGTTTGGTTGTGAAAGACTACGCAGATATAAATCAATTGCATGAAGTGAATATAATGTCAAGAGAGAAGCAATATAACACATTTTTCAAGGCCACAAAATCTGGCAACAGATGGCCTGGGTTTGGACACTAGCTTTGTGACTTACTAGCTCTTGGTCTTAGATAAGTTACTTAATCTTTCTGTGCCTCAACTCCTTCATCTCGAAATTGGTGACAATAATTATTTCATCATACCATGTGGGAAAAAAAAAAAAAGACATATACATAGCACTTAGAACCAGCACTTAGAATAACACTGTGTTTGTTATTATTTTGTTCAACATATAAAAATTCTCAGTATGTTCAAACGTCAACTGGAAGAATCCAATATAAAAGATAAAAAGCGAAATAATTTATCATTATCTTTAGGGGGAGAGATCATGAATCATCCTAATCATCCTGTTTTTGCTTAAGAATAAATTCTACTTTTTATGATAAGCATTTTATCACTTTTATAATAAGTACTAAATATTACTTTAGAGGAAAATACATAATGTCATGAAAACCATGCATACTACGTTAAAAAAACAATAAAGAAAACTAGTATTATGGCCAGGTTTTGTTGAAAATCATATATATATATGTATGTATATACACATATATGTATATATTTATACATACATATAATACTAAATCATATATATTAAATCATATATGTATACACTAAAACATATAATAAGTACTAAATATTACTTTAGAAGAAAATACATAATGTCATGAAAACCATGCATACTATGTTAAAAAAACAATAATGAAAAGTAGTATTATTATGGCCAGGTTTTGTTGAAAACCATGTATATATATAATACTAAATCATATATATTAAATCATATATATATATATATATATATATATATATATACACACACACACACTAAAAAATATTTACCAAAATATCGATAGTAGCTAGTTATGAGTGGTAGGGTTTAAAATATTTCAATTTTATTTCCTGTGCTCTAGTGCATTTTCTAAATTTTCTACAATTAACACTAATGTTATTTTTGTAAGTACAAAATGCTGCTTAAAAAATTAAAGAGATTTTTCTCTGGAGTCTGGAAGCCTACAAATTAGGGCTTGCTCAGAACCCAAAGCTACTTAGTTGATACTGAAGTCCTGAACCCATCAATCTTGCGCCACTGTGTGAGCACTAGACTATTCCATCCAAATCCCTGAGGTTTAAGCAACAATCTTGTTAGCTACATACTGCTGTCCAAGCAATCTTCATAAAATGCAAATCTGGGCCTGGCATACCCCTACAGTAACTCTTCCTTGTGAATTAAACAGCCCATTCGTAAGCCCCACCAGACGCATTCAGAAGTAGAAGATTTACTGAATACACTTCTTACTTATGGCTTAATGTTTTTCGGATGATTTATTTGTCCAGAGGCCTTTCCTTTCCTTTCTCACTTAGCCAAGTTTGACCTATCCTTCAAAGCACTGTTGTGTCAGCTAGTGCTCCCAAAGCACACTAGAGTGATGCCATTCCATAATGATTTTCTCTTTAAGTAGAAAACTCTCAGCCACCTGGATGCAAGCAACATGCACATACACACAATTTCTACATACACGCACATAGCTCAATAGGTTCGTGGAGGAGCAGAGCAAATGTGAAGCAAATGGGAATCAAGCGGACCTAAAGATTCTAAAGCCTCTGTGAAAATTTTCTAAGTTTTAAGCTTTCAAACTAATTGCTAAAGAATAGCCCAAGACTTTTCTTCATTTATGTCTGAGAAAGAAACTAGAATGAATTCTAAATAAAAGGATTTAGACAGGAAAGACTAGACTTGAGAATACACATTGGAATCATAGACCAAACGTATTTGGGTCATCACTGCACTTCAATGGATAATTACACCTGAGGCTTCAATAAAAAGATTCATTTCATTAGGAACACTCAAGCCTAACTCGGGAAATAAGCCAGCTGATCTGACCATGGTGGAGGTAAACAGGATAGCAACCATCTCTTCGGAAAAGAGATTATAAGCTACCTCAGAAGAGTACAAGGTCAGGTTCTGTTGGATTCACTCCAGACTGAATACAAAGCCATTAGTTGGTGGCTCACCCACTAATATTGCACCATTTTCTCACTTTGTACAAAGTTAATTACATCCATCACACTCTGTCATGTTCAGAAAAAAAAATCTGGAAAAATATATCCTTTTGTCTTTCTTTTTATGACTGACATTCTTCAAGTTTTTAATGATTCTTTTAACAACAAATCTGACTAAAACCCATACTAAACAATCACTAACAATAACTACAACTATTAAAAGTTGTACTTTCATAGTAGTAGTACTATGAAATAGGAGTACTAACTACTATTATGAAAAGAAATTCTTCTTTCCCAACCCCAAAAAGTTTCTATAATTACTGTAAGTAGAATTGTGTAAAAAATTTTTTTTTCATGGTACACGCATATAAAGCACAGACGAATTAATAAAGATCACACTTATAAATCAGCCAGATGCCTTGCCCTCATATCCATCACTTGAGATTTCCCCCGATTTCTGGTGAAATTGGTCAAGAGACCTGGAAGGAAACTGTAGTTAGCAAATGAAGAACCAGTTTAAACTCATTCTAGTTTGTCACTTAGATTGTAAATACATGCAGAGGCTTGGATTTATGTAAGTATTTGTACATCTATTATATCTAAAAGGGAAGCTCCATAGGTAAATCACAATGTGATAAAAAGTAAACAATTATCACAGGACAAGACACAAAAATGAAATAGTGAATGGGGAAAGGAAGGGAATAAAAGACAATAAACTCAAGTTGGATAGAATCACACAGATTAAGCATAAAACATGTGCCTGATCTCTCTACAAGTCAAGACAGAGAAAACAGATTGGCTTCTTAAAGTAGCAGGGGGAAAATAACAATAAAAATTAGCTGACGTGTAGTGCATACTTACTATAATTACGCTTAGCATAAATACTTCACATGCATTAAGTTATTCAATAATCACAAATACAGACAGTCCCAGACTTACAGTGGTTTGACTTATGCCTTTTTGACAACAGTGGTGTGAAACTGATACACATTCAGTACACAATGTATTTTGAATTTTGATCTTTCCTCAAGCTAGTGCAATGCAGTACAATCCTCTCCTGATTCTGGGCACTCCCAGGGAGCTGCAACTCTGAGTCAGCTGTGTAACCGTGAGGTCAACAACCGATGCGCTCGCGATGACTCTACACCCATACACTCATTTTCTTTTTCACTTTAAGTACAATGTTCAATAAATTCAACACATTACTATAAAATAGGCTTTGTGTTAGATGATTTGCCAAACTGTAGGCTCATGTGTTTTGAGCACATTTAAGGTAGGCTATGCCGAGCTATGATGTTCAGTACGTCAGGCGTATTAAACGTATTTTCAACTTAGGATATTTCCAACTTACAATGGCTTTATCAGGATATAATCCCATAGTAAGTCAGGCCAGATCAGTAATTCCTTTTTGCATATGAGCTAATTAGTTTGAGTAAATTGCTCAAATGATCATCTTCTCAGTCCAGAACCCTGTATTAGAGTTCTCTAAAGAAACAATGAGAACCAACAGGATGTGTGTGTGTCATATGTATGTATGTATGTATGTATGTATGTATGTGAGAGAAAGAGTGAGAAATGAGAATGAGAGAGAGAGAGAGAGAGAGGCAGGTTTATTTTAAAACACTGGCTCCAAAATGAACTTTTGGGACCTCATCAAGATAAGAAGCTTCTGTACAGCAAAGGAAACAATCAGCAAAACTCAAAGGCATCCCACAAAATGAGAGAAGATATTTGCAAAAGACATAAGAGATAAAAGGTTAGTATACAAAATCTATAAAGAACTTACCAAATTCAATATCAAAAAATAAATAATCCAGGGAAGAAATGGGGAGAAGACATAAATAGACACTTTTCCAAAAAAGACATCCATATGGCTAACACACACATGAAAAGATGCTCAACATCACTCATCATCAGGGAAATACAAATCAAAACCATAATGAGATACCACCTCACACCTGTCATAATAGCTAACATGAACAATGCAGGCAACAACAGATGTTGGCAAAGATGCGGAGAAAGAGGAACCCTTCTGAACTGCTGGTGGGAATGCAAACTGGTGCAATCACTCTGGAAAACAGTATGGAGATTCCTCAAAAAATTAAAAATAGAACTACCCTACGACCCAGCAATTGTGCTACTGGGTATTTATCCAAAGGGTCCAAAAATGATGATTCAAAGGGGCACATTCACCCCAATGTTTATAGCAGCACTACTGACAATAGCCAGACTAAGGACGGGGCCCAAATGTCCATTGATGGATGAATGGATAAAGAAGATGTGGTATAAACATACAATGAAATATTATTCGGCGATCAAAAAGAATGAAACCTTGTCATTTGCAACAACATGGATGGAACTAGAGTGTATTACGCTAAGCGAAAACAGAAAAAAACAAGTTTCATATGATTTCACTCGTATGTGGAATTTAAGAAACAAAACAGATGAACATAGGGGAAGGGAAGGAAAAATAAGATAAAAATAGGGAGACAAAACATACGAGACTCTTAAATATAGAGAACAAACTGAGGGCTGCTGGCAGGGGATGGGCTAAATGGGTGATGGGCATTAAGGAGGACACTTAATGGGATGAGCACCAGGTGTTATATGTATGCGATGAATCACTAAATTCTATTCTTGAAATCATTATTACAATATGTTAACTAACTTGCATTTAAATTAAAAAAACTGTTAAAAAATAAAGCAGCCTTGAATAAATATTAAAAAATAAAGGAGCCTTGAAATCTACCAGGCAAAACAAATGTATCAAATTAGTGTTTCATACAGAATATTTTTAAAAATTTTAATGTTTATTTATTTTTGAGAGAGAGAGACAGAGTATGAGTGGGGAAGGGGCAGAGAGAGAGAGGGAGACACAGAATCCGAAACAGACTCCAGGCTCCAAACTGTCAGCACAGAGCATGATGTGGGGCTTGAAATCACGAACTGCAAGATCACGACCTGAGCTGAAGACAGACGCTTACCAACTGAGTCACCAGGTGCCCCTCATACAGAATATTTTTAATAAAAGAATACTACTTTATTTTTAGAGTACATCCTTCCTGTATTTTTGATGTTCACAATATCCATACCTTCTTAAAATAGCAGGAATAGCATTTAGTAGGCTTCCCGCACCTACCCCCGCCTTTGTCTTTTCTTTCTATGGCTTTAGGCGACAAATTAAAATTTGACACACTTAACTTCAGACACATTATTTTCCCTCTAGTTTTAATATTGTGTGAATTTTAAAAGTCCAAAAACCATGGCCCTAAGGTATGTCAGTAGAGTTTTAGGTAAGAAGATTCTGAGATGTATGACTGAACAAAGAGAAATAATCGGAACCCAAAATATTCCTGCCATGGAAAAGAAGTAAATCCAATTATCTGAAGGAATATCTATGTATGTCAGTGTGAAAAGATATTCTCCAGCATACATAGAAAACCTTCGTGACTAATTCACACTATGTGTTTCATAACTGAATGCATTAGCAGGTGTGTCTGATTAAAAAAAATATATCAAGTCTGTGCTGAAGATTTTCCTTCACTCTCAGATTGAAAAACAATGTTGAGGACTGAATCAGACATCTATTACTAAGTTTCAAGCCTCCCCAAACTTCCTGGCTCAGAAAACCACCATTTGTATTTCTCACGATCCAGTGTGCTGGCGGGGTCCCCATATGTGGCTTCTGCTCAGTGTGGGGAGTAGATAGGGACAGGTGGAACAAAGCCTCATACATATGCCTGCCACGTGGTGCCAGCTTATGTCTGGGCCCTTCTCCCCATGTTAACTTGCATTCTGGCCTCTGCTGGCAGCCTCAAAGCTGCATTCCAATGAACACATGCTTACCAAGCCTCAGGTACAGCCTCATCATAGGGTGGGCTGCTGTGCAATTCACCAAAATAAGTCACTGGACTGAGTGAGTTCAAAGAGACTGGGATTCTGAATGGTATGACTCCTGGAGACACGTCCCCACAGCATTCTACCATGGGGACCCTGTGCCCAGGTCCTGTTTATTACCCCAAGTTTTCAGTACAACTGTCGTTGAAAACATTATGAACATACATATTTCCTAAGGTCTGTTTTCGTGGCAAAATGAGTCAGAGAGAAAGACAAATACCGTACAGTTTCACTTCCATGTGGAACCTAAAAAAATAAAACAAATGAACAAAGAAGCATAATACTTGATCTTAACTGTAGAAAATGCAGATGATGAGGATACCAATATCAAACAGGAATGTTGGATGGCAAAGAGCTACAGCTTTAGAAATAATTTTGTCTACTGAATTATAAATGAGATCAGATTTATACTGGACTGCAAAGTTTAAGATGTATTAATGAGTTACTCACATGGACAGAAATTTAAAACCTTAAACCTATAGAATATACTACTTAAAACTAGATTTATGTCTTTTTTTTTTTAATTTTTTTATTAACGTTTATTTATTTTTGAGACAGACAGAGACAGAGCATGAACAGGGGAGGGGCAGAGAGAGAGGGAGACACAGAATGTGAAAAGGGCTCCAGGCTCTGAGCTGTCAGCACAGACCCCAACGTGGGACTCAAACTCACGGACTGTGAGATCATGACCTGAGCCGAAGTCGGACGCCCAACCGACTGAGCCACTCAGGCGCCCCGTAGATTTATGTCTTTTAAATATAATCATAAAGCTAAAAGTAGCAGCAAAAATAGCAGCAATTGAAGATGTGTCACCTAACCTGGTGAAGAGACATTTTTAAGGCTTACTTTACAAATTTTTTTGAAAAAGATTTATTTTTATGGATTTGAGAATTACTGATATATTAGGTCAAAAAGTAGAGTAGCAACAAGTTAAAATATTTACAGTTCCTTTTCCTGCAAGCGCTGCTTCATGAATTATGCTACAAGGCAAAACAATAATTAATTTCCTCATTGGACCCTGGAAACATAATAAGATATAATTGAAACATAGAATGCATTATTTTTATTCAGCTTCCTGAGTAGGCTCATCCTTTTCATTTCAATTAGGTACTCCTAAGAACAGTACCGTATAGTTGAATTTCAGAGTGTGGAGAAGGAGAAATTGGGTGAATCGCATTTTATAGATGGATGGATCTAGCAGAGTTATGAATAGTCCCATAATATTTGTAAAACCATAAGCACCCTCCTTTTTTTTTTTATATGTAATTTGTTGTCAAATTGGTTTCCATACAACACCTAGTGCTCATCCCAACAGGTGCCCTCCTCAATGCCCATCACCCACCCTCCCCTTCCCCCCCATCAACCCTCAGTTTATTCTCAGTTTTTAAGAGTCTCTTATGCTTTTGCTCCCTCCCTCTCTTTTTTTTTTCCTTCCCCTCCCCCATGGTCTTCTTCTATTAAGTTTCTCAGGATCCACCTAAGAGTGAAAACATATGGTATCTGTCTTTCTCTCTATGACTTATTTCACTTAGCGTAACACTCTCCAGTTCCATCCACATTGCTACAAAAGGCCATATTTCATTCTTTCTCACTGCCAAGTAGTATTCCATTGTGTATGTGAACCACAAATTCTTTATCCATCATCAGTAGATGGACATTTAGGCTCTTTCCATAATTGGAAAGTGCTATTGTTGAAAGTGCTGCTATAAACATTGGGGTACAAGTGCCCCTATGCATCAGCACTCCTGTAGCCCTTGGGTAATTCCTAGCAGTGCTATTGCTGGGTCATAGGGTAGATCTATTTTTAATATTTTGAGGAACCTCCACACTGTTTTCCAGAGCGGCTGCACCAGTTTGCATTCCCACCAACAGTGCAAGAGGGTTCCATTTCTCCACATCCTCTCCAGCATCTACAGTCCCCTGATTTGTTCATTTTAGCCACTCTGACTGGTGTGAGGTGGTATCTGAGTGTGGTTTTGATTTGTATTTCCTTGATGAGGAGTGACGTTGAGCATCTTTTCATGTGCCTGTTGGCCATCTGGATGTCTTCTTTAGAGAAGTGCCTATTCATGTTTTCTGCCCATTTCTTCACTGGATCCTTTGTTTTTTTGGGTGTGGAGTTTGGTGAGTTCTTTACAGATTTTGGATACTAGCCCTTTGTCTGATATGTCATTTGCATATATCTTTTCCAGCACCCTCCTTTTCTTCCCCACTTGTTTTTATCACACAAAGTCTTTTTAAGTCTTCCTTCAACCCTTAGCTACTCATTAACGATCGTCCATTGAAAACTGCCCTCTCCCTCATTCCTTGGCCCTCACAACCCCCTTATGCTCATCTGCTTTTTATTTTTTCCTTCCCACTTGCCACTTTCTAACATGTTATATTTTCCATAGTTATCAATCAATTTCTTTATTATCTGTCTACTACCCTGGATTGTAAACTTCACAAAGCCAGGGAATTGTTGTGTATGATTTATTTGCAAATGTATCTAAAGATCTTTGACCACTGTCTATCAAACAGTAGGGCTCCAACAAATATTTGTTGAAATAATTATGTTAATTCAAATGAGATAGGTGTCTCTTCCTTAGGAACTTAAGAATTGGGGAAGTGAAAAATAGTCAAGGAATATGAACAAGAAGTTCTTGAAAGGAAAAAGTAAACATTATAAAATAAATATCAGTGAAAAATCACTGAAAATTATAAAGTAGGGTAATACATAGTGTTGGCAATGAGTTAGGGAGACAAGTGAATATACTGCTGAAAGCTGTGTAAATTGGTACTCCAGTTCTAGGCTATTTTGTTAATGTAGAAGGGATTGTAGAATTGCAATTCTAAATAGGTAATCATCACTGAGGAATCGATATTTCAGCAAAAATTTGCACAGACTTTTTAGAGCAAAGACAAGGGGGAAAGAAAAGGAAGCTGTAAAATGTGCATAATATTTGATATAAAAATTAAATTTAGGGGCGCCTGGGTGGCTCAGTTGGTTGAGCATCTGACTTTGGCTCAGGTCATGATCTCGCAGTCTGTGAGTTCAAGCCCCGCGTTGGGCTCTGGGCTGACAGCTCAGAGCCTGGAGCCTGCTTCATATTCTGGGTCTCCCTCTCCCTCTCTCTGCCCTCTCCCGCTCATGCTGTCTCTCTCTGTCTCTCAAAAATAAATAAACACTAAAAAAACAAATTAAAATTAAATTTATAGGAACATGAACATAATGGGATAAATATTGAAAAATGGATATTAGCAATTTTTTAGCTGTGAATAAAAGAAATTTTTCAGAATAGGGGATTGCCTTGGGAAATCACATTTATAGAATGAAATTACTATGCAGTAGTTACAAAATACACAAGGGTAAGATAACCTTTTATTATTAGTAGTGGAAAAAAAGAGGTAAGAAAATATATGTATCTTAAAATACACATTATGGGGGGGGGGTCATTTATAAAGATAAGATATACACTCAAAATAAAAAGGCATAAAGGTAAAAGGATAAATACACACACACACACACACACACACACACACACACACACACACACACAAACACCAAGCAAATATCAAACAAATGTCAGTGAAGCTACAGCAGTACAGATTTTAAAAACAATCTCATTGTATATAAAGTTGGACATTATATATTCTAACACAAGAAAAATCTTGCTGTAAAGAAATAACAATTTTTAGTTTCCATGCAGCTAATAAGAGAGATGCAAAACATGTACAGCAAAACTTTAAAACACTGAGAAAATCCACACTCACGGGGTGGGAATTGCAACTAACTTCTCAGTTATTGACTGCTCAAGCTGACCAAAGAATTAGAAAAATTGAACAAATGTGATCTGGTGGTTATATAATATGCACCTATATTCAATAACCAGAAAATTAATATTCTTTAAAAGCAGAATGGGTCCTTTTAATCCATCAAGATATAAGGCAAATACCAATAAACAGCAACAAACATCATGCAAATGATGTTATCTAACCATATTACAATAAAATTCAAAATTTATAAACAGATTATATGGGTCTATAGATTAAAAAAAAAAACTAGAACACACATTACACACATACACACATAGAGACACATTTTATAGATAATTTTTATATCAGTATAGATAGAAAATTTTTATGTGTGTTACTCATATCCAAAGAACATATAATAAAATGCTAACATCTACCTAATTTCAGTGTTTTTTCTTGTAATATAGAATTGCTGTACTTTTACTACATGTTGCTTTTTTTTATCTTATCGAGAGAGAGAGGGAAGGGAGAGAAATCAAGGAGATTTAATTATTTAAAAGGAGGTAAGGGACATTGGGTGGGTCAGTCAGTTAAATGATCGACTCTTGGTTTTGGCTCAGGTCATGATCTCACAGACCATGGGTTCAAGCCCCACATCAGGCTCTGTGCTGACAGTGCAGAGCTTGCTTGGGATTCTCTCTCCCATTCTCTCTACCCCTTCCCCACTTGCACACATGTGCTCTTTCTCTCTCTCTCTCAAAATAAACTGAAAAAAAAGTTTTAAATCAATCAATCAATCAATAGCACTAAGATATATGGCCTCAAAAATGTATATATGCCATGATTAGTGTTCTACCTTAAAAAGTAATTTGTCACTGAAAGTATTCAATAAGAACCTAGATGGCTGCTGATGCGTTATATAAAACAGGTTCCTGCATTTACTAAGTGGATTAACTAGCACCTTAAGTCATTTAAGATTTTTTTATTTCAAAATTGAATTTGTGGGGAAAGGGCAGGCTATAGTTTCGTGAGATATTTATGTAAAGGCCAAGAAAAAAAATCATCTGTACCAATTTCTATATCCAGAAATACCCCACAGAGAAAAATCACTTTTATCCTAATTCATTTTAACTTATTTTAAAATAGCCATTTTAGGGGCACCTGGGTGGCTCAGTGGGTTAAGCATCTGACTCTTGATTTTGGCTCAGGTCACGGTCTCATGGTTCTTGAGTTCAAGCCCTACATTTGGCACTGTGCTGATGGTACAGGACCTGCTTGGGGGTCTCTCTCCCTCTGCCCTTCATGCTCTCTCGCTCTCTCTCTCAAAAATAAATAAATAAACTTAAAATAAAATAAAATACCAATTTTAGTGGGTACTATAAAAGATATTTTAAAAGTTCTAAATATAATAGGTTTACTGGTTCCTCCTTGCCTCCATGCTTAGCTCCCTGACTAGTAAGTAACCCATCAACCGCAGACCTAGAATATTATATAATATCTGAACATTTTCAGAGATAAATAATTAATTCTACTGGCACCAAAGGAACTCATTGGCAAAATGTTTAATATAAAGATAGAAAATAATTATTTGAACAAATCATTTTGGTACTGTGAAATTAGCATCTGAGAATAATGACAGCCTGAAGTCAGTGTGTTTTCTCTGTAATTTGTGAGGTTACTTAGCCCATCTGTGCCAAAGATTTCCAATTTCTATTTAATTATGGATTCTATAAACTTTAGATAAATGGTTTAAGTGTAATGGAAAAGAGATAATAGCTTGCTTTTCAAAGAGCATTTTTCATTCTATGACCTGAAAGCACATAACAAAATCCTTTTCCAACTTCTATACTATGCTGCAAGATTAATTAATACAATATTCAATAATGTACAAAGAATAGAAAGCTTTTATCAAATTGAATGGCTTTTCAGTCTAAGCAACTACATGGCACTGAAATAACATAAATTCAGAACAAATACTTATTACTCAGGTAAAGATTTGATTAGATTAGAAAAGTTTATGTAATAGTTCCTTTTTTCTAGAAAGAGAAAAAAATAGTGTTGGGTTGCATACCGGTAATATATGGATTACCTGAGCATAATATTTAAAAGCATTTCTAAATGTAGAAAGGTAAAGTCTTCAGGTTAGAATGTAACTTAAGAATCACGTACTAAATACTGTCTAAGAACTCAATTAAAAGTTTTTTCGAGTATGTTGATTTGTCACATGACAAATCCCAAACACCAATATCTTTTATTTATTTATTTATTTATTTATTTATTTATTTATTTATTTATTTATTGGAAATTTCTAGGTTCTATTTCTCTGTGTTGAAAAAGTTACCTGGTCTCTTTGTGTCTTAGCCAGCTCCGTTTTACACTATGGATAATGTCTGTACCTACCCACCAGGTTGTTACCAGGTTCAAGTAGTAACCTTCAAACAATGCTTGCTTTGTCACTGTGTATTCCTTTCTGCTTGCTTTCAAATACTAGCGTTTCCTAGAATTCCATCCTGGAGCCATTTGAGGAGGCACATCTTTCCCTTCTGTTGACTAATAGCTTGAGTTTCAAATTCACACTTACAACTTCCTAAATGACATCCCCAGTTGAATATTTTTCAGACATCTCAGTTCATCTTGTCCCTAAGTCATTATCTTAATCCCCATCCACACAACAAAACTCTTCCCACTCCCATGTATCTCCAAATTCAAATGCAGTGAATAGCACCTAAATCCAATCCATCTGATTGACAATGCAGTGCTGGGAAAATGGAAACTATCCTTCACTTAGCGACAATATTATTTTGACCCCCAGACACAATTCTGCCTCCTGAATGTTGATTCACTCTTACCCCCAACAGCATTCTTCTGTAGCTCTCACTTCTAAACTACTGAAATTATCTCATCCCCCCACTTCTAGTTGATCTCCCATTAGCAGTTCAAACCACCTACGCTTCACATATCATCGCAGTAACATTTCCAGAGCACTAACATTATGTCACTCCCTGCCTACGATACACGGATGTCCTCCCTTTGTGTAAAGAGAGTGTCTCCAAATATTCAGTCCAAGAAATCTTTTAAGAAATTGCCCTGCAATTTCTAGACTCATCCCTTACCACTTTCTTTTCCCAAGGGTCTAGACTCATCCCTTACCACTTTCTCAGTTCACACTCTGCTTTAGACCCACATGAATACTTACCACACCTCCAAACATATATTTCCTCTTTCCAACTTCAGTCCTATCTGCTTTTCTCTCTGGCTTAACTCCCACGGCATATGTATCTGGGAGTCTGAGCACACACATGATCTTCTGTGAAATGATCTCGGATTCTTCCCTTACTTTCACGTAGTGAACTGTGATCCCTTTGACTTTTGTTAATACCTTGAGCATAATTCTCATATCAGTCTTCTAAAACTGTGATGTGTTGATCTACTTTTCCAATCTCCTTCAGGAGATAATGAAGAATTTGCACTAGGTCTGATTTTCCAACACTTATGGATAGTAGCTAGCACATTCTGGGTGCTGAAGAAATGTTAAACAAATAAAGAAATGAAAAAAAAAAGTAAAGATTGCTATGTCCATATATTTAAATACTTTAGGAATAAATCATATTTCATCTTGAAACCTACAACAGAATTTAAATATTTAAATTTTTCCAGTAATATCTCAGTTTCTATTTTTTTACTACATTCTAATGTTTTAGGTTTAATTTTCAGTCATTAGTAACATCCTCCTAATAGCTTAATGTGCTTTATCACTTTTACGATGATCATTTTGTTGGATTTACCTTGTCTTCCCAAAACTACCATGTAAAATTTATCTAATTGAAAAATATCTTTAACTTATAAAAAGTAACTACATTCATATTTTATATCCATTGTGTACTAGCTAAATTTTACACATTATTTCCAAAAATCTGTAGCTATTATGATGTTTTACATCATCCTATATGATTGCTTTTTTATTTAAAGTTTTGTTGCTGTTGTCTGTTTCTTTAATCTGGCACTTGTTAGATATTTGTTGGATACGTGGAAAAATTCTACAGTGAAAAATTTATACATTTGTCTAAAAACAAAAACACCAGAATTGGAGAATATTTCAATTACTTACCAATCTTACTATGTGATTTTATTTTGAATAACTTACTGACATAGATAGAGTCAAGACAAATAAATTCACAGAACTATGTAAAGGTCTGATTTTCGTGCATTAAAGCTGAAAAAACAAAGTTCAAGAGAATTTAAGAAATATCTTCTAAATTTAGTTTCAAACTAGTCTTACCTCTTAAATTTGATTTCCTAAAACCCTATGATGACTAATTTTCATCACACTCCAAATCTAAATAACCCAAAAATCAAGAGTGGGTGATATATACTTTAAAATCTCTAGATTAATTTCTCTATCCCTAGATTAGAGGTAACACTGAGGTAAATACACAATGATAATTCATCAGTGCACTCATTCAATCCACACTGAGCATATCCTGACTGACAGACTCTGCAAGACACCCAGAACCATAGATGAGTATATCATAGTCACTATATTAAAAAAAAAAAAATCACAATTAACAAATTGTGGTTCACTCAAAGGATTATAGGGGCCATGCAGGAAACACAACTAAAGCAAATCAGATAAGGGAAAACCACTAATTCAACATAAAAATACATTTTATGAGTATTTTTAGTGACATAACAGGAAGTGGCAGGGGCTCTCGTGAACTGTAGAGTATGTGGCTTTCATATGGAGGTAAATCACTCCTGAGAGCCTACCACGTGTTACTCCCCTAAGAAAATAGGAACCCAGAGCTGCCTGATAACCCAATTTTCAAAGCAAAGACTCAAATCCAGATTTTCATATGAAGTCCTTCAGGGTTCAATAGTCATGATCAACTATAAGCACACTAAAAACAAAACAAAACCCTGTGGGGATCCGTATAGTACAGCTCAACAAAACACCCATAGCAACTAGTTCTGGCCTGCGGATCACCAGATCAAAACCTCTAGGTTGAACTCCAGTCTTAGATTGTAACATAAATCTATTTAGTTATAGGTATTTTTGTTCAGTGCCTCACCAAAATGAGTTTTATAACTTAGCAGTTCCTACTGGAGTTGAGCTAAGGCAAAGAAGGAAAGTCAACTTGCCCCCAATGCACCATCAGAGAGACAGGGATTAGGTTTTAAATTAGCTATGAGTTCAATGCTTATTCCTCATCCATGCCTCCCTCCTCTTCCTACTATTTAACTTGCTAGTCAGCCTGCTTCATCCTTTATCTCGCGTTTGCATATACTTTCCAGATAGGAAATGTGAGTAAACATGGATATGCTATTTATAATGAGAATAAAAATTAGTCACCTCTGAAATAGTCTATGATGATAACAGTACATTTTCTGAAGGAGTCTGACAGAAGCTGAGAACTCAAACATAAATAATGTTTTATCTCCCAATCTGGCAAAATATATATAAATAAAGTATTTCTCAGTTTAACAGCAAATTCTCCTTGGTATACCACTATGTATTATCATATGATGTCTCATGAAATCAATATGCCTTCTTATAGATTCTGATCCGGAGGCAAATTTCAGGAATGTTTCCTTTTCCTCCTTGATAATGTTCACTTAGTGCTCTGCCTTTTTACAACAAATCAATATGAAAAAAAAAAAAAAAATCTCCTCCACCACCTAAAATACTATTATATTTCACATACATATACTATGTATGTGTGTTTCTTATATTAAAACATACATATAAGGGAGCACCTGGGTAGCTCAGTCAGTTAAGCATGTGACTCCTGATTTGGGCTGGGGTCATGATCTCAGGGTTTGTGGATTCGAGCCCCCTGCGGGGCTCTGCACAGACAGGTTATAGCAGAGACCCTGCTTGGGATTTTCTCTCTCCCTCTCTCTCTGCCCCTCTCTCACTAGTGCTCGCTTGCACTCTCTCAAAATAAATAAATAAACTTAAAAAAAGGTTTCTAAAAAAATATGCACATGATGGACTTAGAGAACTTTGGTAACATTTAAATCTTTGTTGCTTCAGTAATCACTTATACACTGAGACTATTCTGTTGCTCAATAGCCTCCGAGTAGTTGTAAACTGCCAAAAGATAGGTAATTCAATTACAGTGGCCAAGATAACTGGCTTGACAAGAGGCAGAAAGAAAATGCAGCAAAAAAAGTCTTAAAAGATAATTTTCAAAATAAGAGGCACAAATATGATTATCATGAAGACATAAAATGAACATGTATCAAAGATTTTAATTAGCTTGTTAATTAATGAGGGAATTAACAGATGTTACAACTGATTCAAAAGAGAACTCAAAGTACCAAACCATATATTTATAGTCAGTTAACGATACTGAAATGAATTTTCAAATTGATGCATAACAGCTGATCATTACCTACAGTGAGAATTACAATCCACAAGAAACAATTTTTGTTTCAATAGACAAGATTTTTTTTTCACATTATTAGAGGGTTTCAACAACTTCACTTCTACCTCTGAAAAGATGTAAAACAGACTAATGAAAGGCAGGCAAAGGTGGAGATAACTCAGAAAGGTTAGCTAGTCCAAAATCCATTAACATTCAAAGTCCTTCATGGTTTTTTCTTATGGTAATAAAAAGCATTTGCTCATTTCAGAATTAGGTGAAACATTAGACCCAAACATTCAAGAGTTAATATTGCCTTAAACACATTCTCATCTCAATAAGAGACCAGCTCTAGAAATCTGAGTTATATAACTTCAAATTCTTTATCTGTTTTAGTGAAAACTCATGATCTCAGAAAGAATATGAAAGAAATGGAATTTGTAACCAGAAGACACAGAATCAATCTTCACTAATTAATCTTCACCAATTAATGTAGGTATTTTATGCTTTCCAGTAGATATAGCAGAAGTAAATATATCACATATCTGAAATTCCGATTACAGTAGACAACAACATTGGCAAAGAGAAACTCAAACTGCTGGAGTTTAAAAACAACAACAACAAAAATCTCAGAATATTTGCTCTGAAAAGTTTCATCTGTGATCGTGGACAGTTTAATTTTTAACCTCTCTGTGCTCAAGGTTCTTCACACAAAGTCATGATCATAGTATCAACTATGGCTCTCTCGTCATTGTTGTCAGGATAAAATTACCAGTACATGCACACAAGCTGTGCACGGTATCTACAAAAGGTACATCTGTTCACTACCGGGGTAAATGATCTTTCTAGATGCTTCCCAAAGCAGAAGCTGGAAGGTTGACACCAGAGATGTCTATCTACACAAGGCACATCTCTGACCAAAAAGACTTCACAATATGGAGACCCTGATGTTTTGTCTGGATTTGAATCAATTCAAATTAAAAAAAAAAAAAAAAAAAAAAAAAGTTTTTCAAACTCTCTACATAAGGAGGCAATGGATGGAAATTAAACTTCTTGAGATAAGCCATACAGAGAAAGACAGATACCATATGGTTTCACTCTTACGTGGATCCTGAGAAACATAACAGAAACCCATGGGGGAGGGAAAAAAAAAAAAAAAAAAAGAGGTTAGAGTGGGAGAGAGCCAAAGCATAAGAGACTGTTAAAAACTGAGAACAAACTGAGGGTTGATGGGGGGTGGGAGGGAGGGGAGGGTGGGTGATGGGTATTGAGGAGGGCACCTTTTGGGATGAGCACTGGGTGTTGTATGGAAACCAATTTGACAGTAAATTTCATATATTAAAAAATAAAAAATAAAAAATAAATAAATAAAAAAAAATAAAATAAATAAATAAATAAACTTCTTGAGATGACACTCTGAGTCTTACAATGGAAACAAAACTGTAAGGCATTTAATTTTGGGGGGCATATAAAGCTAATAATTACTACAGAATAATTGTAAAAAACATATCAGATATTCATATTATGTTATTAAACACACAAAGTCTAGCTTTTGGGTTTTGTGGTTGCTCTTGCATCCATTTAGTACACCAATTCTTGCGGAGGTCTTGTTACACCATCTCATACCACTTGCAACTGCAAAGCAAGAGAAACACAACCCATGATTTCACGGAGAACAACAAAACCTTTCTGGGTCCAGCTTTATGTTTGGCACAATGAACAAAGGCATTAGTATTAAGACATCCTTTCTCTTAAGAAACGTGCTATTTTCCTAGGAAGGCAAGAGACACACACGAGACAGATAACAAAACAAATCAAAAAGTGAACAAAGGCCAGAATCAGTTACAGAAAGAGATCGAGCCACGCCCAAGAAAGGTCTTCATTTAAACATCTAGCCTTATCTGCCAAATCTGGCAGAAACACTTATCGGTTGCCAGGAATTTATAAGAATGATTAATTATGCATTTATATATGCACTAAATAAAGAACATGGGAAGATAAAAATAAATTCCCCTCAAGAACGTGGAAATAAATAAGGGCCTGCTGAGGTTTAAGTATAAAATCAATACATATGGATCAATGAATATACTTCTGTGAAGTTCTCAGAGCAAAAATGCTTGAAAGTAACACACATATACAAAGAATGTGGGAGTCATAAAGGAGTGGAGGGGAATGTCTATCCAACACTAGAAGACAGAAAAGAGAACAGCAAAGGCACAAAATTACCAGTGCTCATCTAAGCACCAACCAGGGAGATTCTTGGTACAAAGACTGACTACTGGGTCTCCTGAGGCAAGACTACACCATTTGTGAAGGTAGATGTACCAGGCTACCTCTTCCTAAATGCAATAGACAATTAAATTATGTAATTAACAACTTTGTCCTAATTTCCTGCCCAAAAGAACAAACTTGGGATTGCCATAGAGCTTCTCTGATGGTTTCCCAAGAGTGAGAGAAAAATGCCAGAAAAAGCATATGAGTGCCCTGCCCTTTTAAGCTGCATTTTTCACAGGAAGAGTAATTATAATAGGGAACATTTTCTGAGTAATTACTATGTGCCAGACACTGTTCTAAATGCTTTACCTGAATTAACATCATCATAACAACCCTATAAGCTATGCCCAGTTATTATCCTCATTTTGCAAATCAGGAAACTAAGGCACAGAGGAGTGATGTAATTACTAGAAATTACACAGTTCAAGGAAGCCACTGAGACAGGTTTCAGATCCAGGCAATCTGATTCCCAAGTCTTGGATCTTTCTTAAATACTATACTATATTGCTTCCCACAGTAACTTTTTTTTTTTTAATTTTTTTAACGTTTATTTATTATTGAGAGAGAGAGAGGCAGAGACAGAGTGCAAGCAGGGGAGGGGAAGAGAGAGAGGGAGACACAGAATCTGAAGCAGGCTCCAGGCTCTGAGCTGTCAGCACAGAGCCCGACGTGGGGCTCGAATTCACAAACTGTGAGATCATGACCTGAGCCAAAGTCAGACGCTTAACCGACTGAGCCACCCAGGTGCCCCTCCCACAGTAACTTATTAATTAACATACTATATTATGCAAAGTACTTCTTTATTAACTGACTTTATAATTTATACAAAAATATTTTTATGAGTTAGATGGACATAAATCAGCGTCTCTAAATCCCCACCAGTTGGAGACCTTGTAAAGTTTCATTTCTGGGCTTTTCAATGCTAGTTCTAGATAAAGAAACATATAAACAATCAAATAACCAAAAAAACACATTTTTAGGTGGCCATTTTCCTCCTTGTGGACACTGATCTTGACATGAATTTTCTTTTTACTTTCCTATGCACAGATTCTCATCTATTTCTATAAAACATATATAAAACCTAACACTGTGTATATGAAATAGGACAATAAATTTTCAAATTAACCAGATTTAGTATTAAAAATACCAACGGGTTCTATAAATAAAATAGTGCTTCCTGATATAACAAATCGTACAGGCAATAAATGCAACAAATTATCATTTAAAAAATTTTATTGTGAAAATCAGGCCAAATAAAAAATAATGTGTTACTCATAAATGCACCATTTTGAAGTACCTAAATGATGTGTAGTCATTATCTTTACGTTTCCTTAGCAGTGAAATACATCACAGTCTTCTACCACACATTATGAATTAGTCCTTTTTAAGTTTGTTTTTTTCTTCCCCACAACAAAATAGGCTTTTAGAAAAGGTACCAAATGATAACTCTCTTATTTTACCCTAAAGATGATGTGCTTTTTGCATAGCTAAGGCCAAGGTTAAGAAAACTTTCCTTTACACAATTGTTCTTCATAGGCTCTTTTTCATATTTCAAATGTCATACATCCTCATATCTATTTCCCTTAAAAAAAAAAAAAAAGGCAGAAACTTGGCAATATCCATGCACCAGCTCCCAATTTGTTTTTGTGAAAGTGCACAGCCTGGGTAGAGAAATCAAACATCGGGAGGCAGGTAATGTTCTTCCCACCAGCTCCCTGAGCTCCTCATGTAAAAAGGACATGGCACAAGGTTGGACACCTACTATCAGAGGCCCAACAACAGATGGACTCACAAAGAATTAGCACTGCTGCCAAGATCTCGAAATGTCAAAATAAAATAAAATAAAACACTTAAGTTGAGGAAAATGGGGGAAAAATGTGTGAAAATGGGAACCTGAAATTGGAACCGATACTGAAGGAAGTAAGATTAAAAATGTGTATTCAGTTGCTGTTAGGAAGAACTCCATTCATGTGTGAATGTTTTAACCGAAAGAATAAAGAAGACTGTTTATTTTTTGATGGTAAAGTTTAAATGACTGTCTCTTCTGTTTACTTAGGAAGCCTATGCTAAGAACAAACAAAGAGGTCTGGCCCATTAAAGAATGTGTCCTTCGATCTTGGCTTCGGAGCAAGGCTATTGTTTGAACAAGCGGTAGAGTTGGGACAGGGCAGAGACGAGAATTAAAATGATGTTTAAGGGACACGTGGGTGGCCCAGTTGGTTAAGCAGCTGACTCTAGGGTTGGGCTCAGGTCATGATCTTGGGGTTTGGGAATGTGAGCTCCACGTTGGGCTCCATGCGGACAGCATGAAGCTTGCTTAGGATTTTCTCTCTCTCCCTCTCTCTTTGCCCCTCCACTTTGTATGCACACGCGTGTGCTCTCTCTTTCTCACTCTAAATAAATAAACTTTAAAATAAAATGATGTTCAAGAAAGAGGGCTACTATGGAAGACATTTTATGTCAGGTTCACGAATGTTGGAATCATCCTTAAACAACAGAGAAATCACTGCCGTATTCTGAGTAGAAAAGCATAATGTACGACACGAAGAAAGTAAATATTAAGACAATTACTCTGTTACATAGTGTAGACTGAAATGAGAAGTGTGGACGCTGGGTGCTGGCCTACCTGAAAAGTCTGCTAGATACTGTGAGGGTGACCCAAACTAAACATCAACTTTCATTTCTGGCTGTCACAAGGGTTCAACCAGCACTCCCAGGTCTGAAAGAAGAGCCCACAGCAATTCAAGTGCTTTATTTATTGCTTTGAACCACAAAGGAATGAGCAGTCCTCACTTAAAGATGACTAACATTGGGTAAAGGGGGATATGGACTCTGTTTCTTAGTGAATAAATTTTGGCTCTGTGAAAGTCTAAAAGAACAAGAAAGTCTGAAATCTTTTTGAAGACTCAGAAGAAAAGTACACCTCTCAAAATGATTTATTAAAGAATCAGAAAAAATAATTAAAAAATGATTTGGCAATTTTGCGACACTGTTAAAAAATGTTTTTTATGAAACAGAAGGAGAGGATCTGGAAATGAAACTACACCTTCTACAAGGCAATGGGAGAAGGATGAGGAAAGGAAGAATTAAAGTTAAACTGGTAATGCAGTCACAGAACAAACTCTATTTTGATGTCAGAAAAGAGGAACAGAGGGGCGCCTAGATGGCTCAGTGGGGTAAGCGTCCGACTTCGGCTCAGGTCATGATCTCGCGGTCTGTGAGTTCGAGCCCCACGTTGGGCTCTGTGCTGACAGCTCAGAGCCCGGAGCCTGCTTCCAATTCTGTGCCTCCCTCTATTTCTCTGCACTTCCTTCACTCACACTCCGTCTCTCTCTCTTTCAAAAATAAATAAACATTAAAAAAAGTTTTTAAAGAAAGAACAGCAGAAACATTAACGATTTTGAGAATGTTACAAGAATGCAGCTGAATAGGAGATTAAAAAAGAAAAATGAAGATGAAAAATGAAAAAACATGAAATGAAAGAACTATAAATATTCTATAGACTGAAACCAGGATAAATGGAACAAGTGTAATAATCACAGGCACAGTTGGCAATATTTTTCCAAGCCAACAAAGGACCAAATCATGAAAATGGGTTCACTGAACTCCAAGAAAAATCAATGCAAAGAGGTATACCTAGATTTCTTGTTTTCAAATTATTACTGTAGCACCCTGTTTTTGAGAAGATACTGAAATACATACTACATTTGCAGCCACAAAATCATATTACCCTTTGGTATCATTAAATACTAATTTTTAACGTATTTTCAGAGAAAAGAAACCTTAAATAACAAACTACAAATAACTAAGTTATAGCTCCTATATGATGAAAGAAATACAATAAGCAATATATGAACACTCATGGTTTACCATTAACTATACAAGATTTCCATGGGGAAAATTACTTGACAACATACTTCAAATAAGAATTCTGCAATGGATAAAATGTATTATAAATGAATTGAATTTACTTTCTTTTTCTAAAAATCTTTCCAAATGAAACACCCTAAAGGGCATAAAAGTGTTTACAGCAGTATTATTTATTGAAGAAACTAAATTAGAAGCAACTTAAGGACTCCACAATAAGTGGTCATACACTGACATAAAATTTATGTATCAAAGTTTACAAAATGTTTGAAGTGCCTGGGGGGCTCAGTCATTTAAGTGTTCAACTTCAGCTCGGGTCATAATCTCATAGTTCCTGAGTTCAGCCCCTTGTTGGGCTCTGTGCTGACAGCTCGGAGCCTGGAGCCTGCTTCAGATTCTGTGTTTCCCTCTCTCTCTGTCCCTTCCCCACTCGTACTCTGTCTCATTCTCTCAAAAATAAACAAACATTAAAAATATGTTAAAAATCTTTAAAAAAAGCAAAGTTTACAAAATGTTTTTAATACCACAGAAAATGTTTAGCACACAATTCTATTAGGTGAAAAAGACATATACATTTGTAAACGTGTAGGAAGTAACAAATATGTACAGAGTGTCAGAATAAATGTGAAGAATAAAGAGAACAAGCAATGTGAAGAGTAGTTTCTGATTCAGGGATATCAGTTATAATATATTGCCCAGTTTGGTTAAGTAATTTTATGTGTTTTCTAAATTTCCATATTTTTTCTATTATAACCAGGAAAAATATAGCAATAAAATAATGTCAAATATGGCATTCTGTTGAAGGAGTCTGTGTATGTTAGTATACAAGCTGAAATATATATGACAGAAATACTTAGTTTTGAAATTAGCCTAATAAGGGATATATTTTAATGGATGAAAGAGGTGATGGGGATTAAGGAGTGCACTTGCAGTGATGAGCATAAGGGTGATTTTTGGTAACTAGTACAACACTGTATGTTAACCAACTGGAATTAAAATAAAAACTTAAAAGATTAATTTAATGTTCTTAGCAAAAAAGAAAAAAAATCATTATAAACCCTATTTTAAGTAGGGACATACAAATCATCCTGTTAGGTACGTACATATTAAATATTGATATTTTTTTAGATAATGTTAATTTCCCTAAATTTCAGGGAGAAATTACACCATAGTGTGAGTTCGTGGTTATTATGTGCTCTATTACACTAACATTTTTGACACTGAGCCTGGAAGTCTATACACAAGGATGTAATTGAGGTGTGCTGACTGAAAAATTCCACGTCATCAAAGAATTTACATCAAAGAATACATTCTATATTCTAAAATACAAAATACTTTGTTTTTTGTTTTTTTTATGTTCATTACTTTTTGAGAGAGAGAGAGAGACCGAGCACAAGCTGGGGAGAGGCAGAGAGAGAATGAGACAGAATCCGAAGCAGGCTAGCTCTCAGCTATCAGCACAGAGCCCGATGCAGGGCTTGAACCCATGAACCGTGAGATCATCACCTTAGCCAAAGTCGGTGCTCAACCGACTGAGCCACTCAGGTAGGTACCCCTATGATACAGAATACTCTTAAACATGACTTTCTTTATAAATTTTTTTAGGATATATATTAGACGGAAACACATTTTTTAGAATTTGGGTTAGGCAGGAAAAAAAAGAAAACATGTTTGGAAGGTAAAGTAAGGGAAGTAAGAATGAACGCGGCATGCTGGCATATAAAAAGTTACACCATAGCTCCCTGTCTGCTGATGTTTTCAGCATCTGCTATGAAATACAGCTTCAATAAATATTCCTGAAATCAATGTATTTATACATGAATGAATGAATGGTGAGGGAATGAGTAAATGAATAAGAGTGTATAAATGTAAATTCTGTGAATTGTTAAAAAAAAAAAAAAACTTAAAGCATTTTTAGTTCCCTCAACTTGTGTTTTGCTTTCCTTGTAAATAGTGTAGTTATTTTAGCTTACATAGACCAAATGAATTTTAAACCTTATATAGGTGGAATAAGGCAAGAAGAGAAGCAGAAATAAATAATTACGTTCTTTGTTTCAATGTTAAACTGATATTTAGGCGAAACTATGTAAAAACCTGTATTTTATAATGTAATATATTGCACTTAACATACTGTAAATCAGTTGTCTTCCAGTCATGAATGTTTAACAAGAAGATGAGACTGTCAGAGAAATGCGAAATAATTTAGTTATATATGGCATGTTCTGGGTTGGTACATTCTTAATAGGCGGATTTGTTTTGCCAGAAGATCTCATGCAAAGGGCAACTGATTCAGGTTAGTCTTTGAAGTCAAAAGAAAGAACAGTGAACGATGTAAAATATTGGTCAATTATAGGAAGACACAAAGGTATCATGCAGGAGAACCACTGTCTCATTTTTACTATATAAGTATCACTTTGACACACTATTCTTTATCTCTACGAAGCAGTGTGTTGCACTCTCATCGAGGCCCAAATTACTATTCCTACTGAATATATTATGGCTAGAAAACATTTTAGATTCTGGGGCAAAGACTGAAGCATCTGCAAAAGAAACTGAAATACCAGAAACACACAATACCTTAGTTCAAGAGATGGAGGGAGGAGGCACTTGAGAATGACCCTTAGTTACCAGTTAAAAATGCTTAGATGTGTGGCTTCCCCTAAAAGGGGAAGGAGAACACAATAGTCTGGATTTCAAGTCTTCTTTTTAGTTACATGAATTAGAACTTTTAAACTAGATCACTTCAACTAACATAGGTAATGTATCCTATTTAATTATTCACTAACTGGGGGCTCCTGGCTGGCTCAGTGGGTTGAGCTTCCAGCACTTGACTTTGGCTCAGGTCATGATCTCACAGTTCATGGGTTCAAGCCCAGTGTTGGGCTCTGCGCTGGCAGTGCAGAGCCTGCTTGGGATTCTCTCTCTCCTTCTCTCTCTGTCCCTCCCCTGCTTGTGCGCTCTCTCTCTCAATAAATAAAGCTTTAAAAAAATATTTTAATTATTCACTAACTGTAAAGCATAAGTAGAGCCCTTCACACAAAAAATTATTTTTTTAATTTTTCAATGTTTTATATTTATTGATTGATTGAGAAAGAGCACGAGTGGAGCAGGGGCAGAGAGAGAAGGATACACAGAATCAGAAGCAGGCTCCAAGCTCTGAGGTCAGCACAGAGCCTGATGTCACAGAATGCTAAATCATGACCTGAAGTAGGCCACTTAACCGACTGAGCCAAAGTGGCACACATCCAAAGAAAATCTTTAATTACTCAGATCCAGTGTTTTGATCTCTAAGTGCTTATGAGATTGATTTCTTTGAAAGAAGCATTAAAAAAAATTCCATGCTTTATACGTTGTTGCATTTGATTGCAGCCCATCTTTCAGGGAGGTGCAAAATTTGGTGACAGAGGACAACACTGAGTGATTTGTCCTAACTAATACCATGTTGACCCTTACATTGAGAAGAGCTAACTAACAGCCTGAAAACACTGGCTAGGGAGTCCTATATCTAAACTGATTTTCCAATTTACTGGCAATGTGATCTTGGACACGTTTCTCAAAGTTTAAGGCCATCAGTTTCTTCATCTATATAATGGAGGTAAAAATGGTTACTTCTTAAATCTATAATGTGAAAGAAATGAGCAAACATACTGGAAGAACCAAACACAGTAGTATAATACAATACGAATTCAGTATAGACTTCCTTCCTTCCTTCCTTCCTCCCTCCCTCCCTCCCTCCCTCCCTTCCTTCCTTTTGTGCCCTCCTTTTCTCTCTCTCCGTTGCCTCCCCTCTCCCACATTCATTTCCTGATATACTTACCAGACTAGAGAACTAAAAACACATTTTGGTATATTCGGAGCAATACCAGCACGCTTTAAAACAAGGTAAGATAATATTACGGTTAAAAATAAAAGGCATCTAATTTTTAGGGTGCTTAATTTTAAGTAACTATACATACATGATTTTATTTAATTTTCCTATAAAAAGAGAATATACAAAAAGCCAAATTGTAATCTTTATCACGAGATAAGAAAATTAAAATAAAATGTATTTAAGAATCTCTTAAAGACTGCAAGGACTTGTGGTATGTATTGTATAAATTGTTTAGATGGAACTGTAAGCATTCTAGCAAGATAAAATTATAGAAATTAAAATTTTAAATTTTATGTAAAAATAATTTGTCAATTGTATATGCAAATATTTAGCTCAAAAAGCAAAGTGTCTTCTGTGAAGGTAGCTGCCAAATGATGGCAACATTATAAAAGATTTTTAAAAAATACCAGGATCATTCCTTAGGACTAGCTAAGAGTAGCCACTGGAAACAGGATTATTTTAAGAATCACCACCAATATTTTTGAAAAATCTTCTCTTCTATAAATATGAAGATGTAGAACACACAAACAATATTTGTTGAATATGAAAGAAGTGTTTCATCCTTTATATATCATAAAATTCCATATTTTCTTTCAAAATAGTCATGCCCATCTCTTATACTCATAGAGTAGAAACTATTTCAGCTGTAAGTCTTTTTGAAGCCTGCACAAAAAAAATTCTTTAAATTGGAAAAAGTTATAGCATATTTCTTTGCCTCATGTTAGAAACATACAATAATGGGGCGTCTGGGTGGCTCAGTTGGTTAAGCATCTGACTTCATCTCAGGTCATGATCTCACGGTTCTTGAGTTCAGGCCCCACGTCAGGCTCACTGCTGTCAGCACAGAGCCCTCTTGGGATCCTCTGTCCCTTCGCCTTCTGCCACTTCCCTGCTCACATTCATCCTCTCTCTCTCTCACTCTGTCTCAAAAATAAATAAACACTAAAAACACAAACACACACACAATAACTCCTAAGTACCTCTGGTATGAATGAACCATCTGAAAGCCTGAATATATGGGGAAAAGGTACATCTTACTTGTTCCCCAAGATGTTTATGTACAAAAGTAGAAAAACAGAAAGCTAACTTTAGTCTTTACTGCACCTTCAGACATATCACCTTATTTTTGTTTGCCGTGAAGTCAGTATCACATGTAAAATGCACATACCAAATCTCTGAATCACACTTTACAAAAACTGTTACCACTAACTATTTGACCTGCAAAATTTACTGCCACAAAGCAAGTCAAATTTTAAACATGAATTATTGAAGGTCTATAGAAAGCTGATATTAGTATATAGTAAAATGAGTTATAATTTCCAGGTAATATTCATTCACTAGCTTTGTAGATTATAATGTAAAAATTATAGCTACATGAGCACAATACAAAAATTTATTATTCTTAAAATGAGTTTGCTCCATTTATCCACACATTCCCACCTGAAACCCTCTTCACATAGCCAAGTATATTGCATTCTGATTGGGAATTAGAGAGCCATAGAACAGGGCATATCTTTGAATTTGAAAGTAATAACTATGTAAAAGCACTAAGTATTAGCCCGTAAGGGCTTTAAGCACAAAGGATTATGCCCCTGAGCAGCAAGACAAATGATTACATTTCAAGCAACAGTGTCTTCACTTGGAAAACAAAAAACAAAACAAAACAAAAAACAAAACAAATATATTGTATCTGGGGCCATAATTAAGGGACACTTAATGCTGTTTGGGTCCAAGCTTTAATAGTTCAGTCAAAAACTAACTAAACGTGTCTTGTGCCAGAGTGGTGCAGGTAGGTAACCGTACTAAAAACTCTCTAACTTATTGATGCCATTGACAGTAGGGACAATGGTGCCTGGGAAATTTTATGGTGTCTCCACCTTGAAATTTCAAAGACCATTCCTAGAAACTTTTCTCTGGAATGCATATCAAACTAAGGAGATAGAAATGCTACCTTGCTTTCTGAGTTGACTCATCTTAACCATTCTATCACTCACTGATCATTTACTACCCGCTGGCCACAGGCCAGTCATCACGTTAAGTCCTAATGATACACACTCAGATAAGAAAAGGCTTGGTTCAGCTTTAAGAGCCTCACAATTGATGGACTGAGAATGACATTTAAAACTCTGATACAATTTGGTAAGTCCAACAGTTAGGATCTATACAGAGCTCTGCGTATAAAGCAGAGACCTACAAATAATTATTCTTGTCTGAATATGAAAACAGCCCTACAGAGAATATCCCTTTGATCTGGGAGCTGAAAAACTACTGGGATTCATTAAAATGAAAGAAGATACGTCAGGTATATATAATGGCAAGAGCAAAGGCATGGACAAGTGAGAACCCTTACAATGTTCTCTGAGCGGACAGTTGTCTTCTAAAAACAACTGTAAACTGTTTGCGGTTGATATCCTTAGCTTCCATCTTGGGCCCTTTTGCCTCCGTGCAGCTCACACTGCCGTGTAGGTGTAACAACAGAGACAACTATGTAGCATGGCTGGGATTAGAGCAAAGGAAGAGAGGAGCATGATTTGGAGCAAATTTAAAGGGATGTGGAAAGGCTCAGTAGCCATGTAATATTTTTAAAAATTAAAATTCATGTAAAAAGGGTGTCTGGGTGGCTCCATCGGCTAAACGTCCTACTCTTGATTTCGACTCAGGTCACGATTTCACTGGTTCAGGTTTGAACCCCGCATTGGGCTCTGCGCTGACAGCACGGAGCCTGCCTGGGATTCTGTCTCCTTCTCTCTCTGCCCCTCCCCCGTTTGCTCTCACTTTCAAAACAAATAAAAAAAAAACTTTAGATAATTATTAAAATTAATGCAAAAAACCCCTTATGAATAAAATATGAAAGCAGTAAATACAGACAGGTGGTAGTTAATTTGCATTACTGAGCAATGGGAGGAGTCATTCCAATCAGTCCCCCCACCCCCACCCCTGTCTTCTCAGTCTACAAGGGTCCCCCTTCTGGTCCAGTTCAGGCCCTACAATGGCCTAATATTCAGTTTTTATTATAGACATTTTATTAATGTTTTCTACCCGCTTCAAAAAATTGGAAGATATTTTAACAAGCATATACTAAGGTACACATTTTTATTTTTCCTCAGGCCCCATATGACTCCAGAAGATCTGTCCTACACAAATCTATTCCTAGATCTGCTTTGGACTTGCTCTAGGATCTCGGAGGAGTCACTTAGCTCCTGTGAGATGCAATGTTCATATGTACTCATAAACTACGGGTAACAGCAACTGCTCTAACAACAGAGCTATTGTGAGGAAAATACTTTGAGAAGGCTTTACAAATTTAACTTACAGATCATACTATATCAATTTAACAACCTCTGCTCAATTGCAATTCACAGACATGTCATATGCATGTTCCAAACATCTATTTCCTACTACACTATTAGAAAGAGGCAGGTGTAATGTCCCCTTAGTAGCCTAGGGCCATGAACGTTAAAATGCATGTTTTACTACCAGACTAAAAGTATCTAAAGGTCCTTGACTTAAGAGTCCATAGGCAGTCACATCAAAGATCTTGGGACTTTTTAACTTGAGGGTAAAAGCTAACATCTTAAATTGGGTACCAGGTATTCTCTCGTTAGCTCTAATATCCTGGATGTCATGTGGGCACAATTTCATATCGTCACTGATAAAATACCATATTACAAGTAGGACGAAAATGGTAAAATTAAGATAGAATCTATGAACAAATGCAAAGGCATTCTGAGCCGTTTTCAGAATCAGCTCTTACATGCACCTGTAATGTCCAATTTTTTTTTAAGAATCACAGTTACATAAAGAACAAAACTACACCAAGAAATGAGGCTTCAAGGTAAATTCTTTTTCCCTGTCTCTCCATCCCTCCTCCTCTCTCTTCCTCTGTCTCTCAATCATTAGCTCACTCACACAAATGCTGGCTCTTATTTCAGACCCACTAGAAAAAAGCAAATGACCTCAAACAAACACATAAGTGCTCTTAACTAAATTAAATAGGCTTAAGATTACATTTGGCATAATCTTTTATTTTATTTTATTTTATTTTTTTTACCCTTTTAAGTTTATTTATTCTTGAGAGAGAGAGCGCGTGCACACATGAGAAGGGGAGGGGCAGAAAGGTAAAAGAGAAGACCAAGCAGGCTCCACGCATAAGCACACCAAGCCCGATTCGGGGCTCAAACTCACGAACTGTGAGAACATGGCCTGAGCCAAGATCAAGAGTCAGATGCTTAACAGGCTGCGTCACCCAGGCGTCCCATGGCATAATCTTTTCAATAATTCCCTTTACATCACACACACCCTTTTCAGGGCTACCCTTGAACTCTTCTTTGCTATACCTCCTTCTTTGCCTTTTCTTACTATATTTGATTAGCTGTTTTTTGTTTTTTGTTTTTAATTCAGCTGCAGGCTTTATTATGTGGATGCTTGAATAGTATGGGGTTTTTATTTTGATTTCCCCTATCTACTAAAATTGTGGTCACAATCTTAAGACATGTAGTAGAACTAAAAGCTTTAACTTCTTTGCCTACACCCCTTGCATACCTCTGTCTACCAATCATTCACTCTTATTCTTCATTCGGTCTGTCTTCTATTTTCACCCTACAGCTCTTAGTATCTTAAGAGTCTCCCTGAGTCCCCCCAGTTGACAAATTCATCATCCTTTGAGTACTAGACATTTCACCATTACTCTTTCATGAAATTTTTCTTTCCTTCTCTTTCTAATTGCAAATGCACAAGGCTCCCTTGGCTCTCTTTTCATCCTAGTTAATCTTTCACTCTCTACTGGTCCCTCTTCTTTCTATTTTTAACACGAGTGTTCTCCAAGATTTTGTTCTCTTGTTATCCTTTTCCTACCTTGAGCTTATACCTTTCCTGAACTCCAAGATATGAATTTCCCTTTGATTTTTTTAATTTAATGATTTTTACTTATTTTTGAGATAGAGAGGCAGCAGGAGAGAAGCAGAGAGAGAGGGAGACAGAGAATCCCAAGCAGGCTCCAAACTGTCAGTGCAGAGCCTTATGTGGGACTTGAACTCACATGCCGTAAGATTATGACCAGGGCCGAAGCCAAGAGTTGGACAGTTAACTGAATGAGCCACCCAGCAGCCCCATGAATTTCCCTTTTGATTTGATATAATTCCCTGCAGGCCTTCTAAACAACTTAGAAACACTGGAATCTAGTTTGACTACTCTTTTTCTTTAGGTCCCACATCCAATAATCTAGAGTCAAATCATAAAGTTTTAACGTTTGTAACTCCAAATGCCTGAGATGCCACTGAAAGAGAATGAAGCGTGGGGATAAAGTCAATTAGATTTGCTTAGGAATACCAGTCCAACTTCTCACTAGCAATATGACTTTAATCACATTACTTATTTATCCAAAGATTATAGTTACAACATCATCTAATAGGTTCCTGTAAAGATTAAAAAAGAAATAAAATGACATTTGGAAAGTTGGATACAGCAGAACATCACTACATACATGGTCCCATTATTATTATGCCATTTCTCTATATGTAACCTGTTCCTCAAGTGTTACCTACATATTCCTATCTATGTACACAGATACCAGTTATTCAGTCTAGAATATCCTTCATCACACACTACTTAAACCCTACCATCAGTGAATGCCCATTTTATATATTCCTTCCGTGATGAAGGCTTTGCTGATAAACTCCCCTTGTGTACAAGAATAATCCTTCTTCCTTTGAACACAGACAATGCTTTGTACTTCTCTGTAGCCACTTTCTGTCCTTTATCTTTCAGTTGTTGTTTCCTCTATCAATGATCTATCTCTCTCCCCACCATATTTTTAAATCCCTCAAAACATCCCTGCTACAAGGCCTTTCCTCACCTAAACCATTACTGAGGTTCCTAATATCCCTTCTACCTTTATTTGAAGTCAAATTTAGTTTATCCTCAAATAAAATGGTAAGTCCTTTGGAGGAACAGTATCATATTTATCTATTTCTTGTCTTCAATGCATACTAATAGCCTCATCCAAGTTGCTCAATAAACCTTTGTTAAATAAGGCTAATGTGAATACCTATAGATTGAGAATGAGTCCAATACGGTTATGGAAAAACTAAAAGCTATAGTCTCTACTACCTATTGTGACATTCCATGACAGAAAATCAGAAAAGAAACCACATTGGGGCACCTGGGTGGTTCAGTCTGTTAAGCATCGGACTTCAGCTCAGGTTATGATCTCATAGCTAGTGGGTTCGAGCCCCACGTCAGACTCTGTGCTAACAGCTCGGAGCCTGGAACCTTTTTCAGATTCTGGGTCTCCTTCTCTCTCTGCTCTCCCCTACTCATGCTCTGTCTCTCTTGGTCTCTCTCAAAAATAAATAAACATTAAAAAAATTTTTTAAAAAGAAACCACATTAACAAAATAAAAAGGAATTAAATTTCTCCTATATTTTCCCTAGGAACCAAGATATTTTCTACAAAAGACTTCTGAGGGAAAAAAAAAAAAATCAGATACAACTTTCCCAAAATGATGCATGATTTTTTTTATTTTTTTTGATGCATGATTTTTTATAAGAAAATTATCACTCATTTCTTTATTCTTGCTTCTTTTTAGCCAAGTCTCTGACCTATGAGATTTATCCATCTAATCCTTGTGTATATGCTGTATTGAAATCATTGTGCAACACAGACCGTATTCGTGACTTAATTATATACATTTGCTCCTGTGCTTAGGTAGCATCCCTACTTTATTTTCTAGTTTTTATATCATAAGAATTTAAAGCCTCTTGCCCCAAACTGGCTGATTCCATTTGCATTACAGAAAAATGTGCTGAATGCTATACCACATGTAACACACACACACACACACACACACACACACACACACACACACACACACAAATCCTTGTTTTCTAATACCCTTGGTTACAGTTTTACTTTGAATAAGCAAATGTTTCATACATCTGAGGATAATAATGTTCCAAATGGTCTCTGTTGACCAGATATAATGAAAATATGTTTCGAATTAAGGCTGTATTTCTCTTCCTTCCTAATGTGTATATCTCTAGGTGTTGTAATGTTCATTCAGTTGCTCTGGCAACAGGTCTCTTTAATGTTCAGTTTTTGTTTTTTCTTTTTGCTACTATCTGCAGGGTTGTAATGCCCCAGGCTTCAGAAGTACTAGCCATATATCCTTAGCTTCTGGCCATGCTTTGTTCCTGTAAATCAATTCCAATAACCTGGCTTTTGCACTACTTCTTATGAAACATCCATCAAGAAAAATTATTTCAAAATTGGAAATAGGTAAAATCAATTATTGCATGTTCTTTTAGAGCAGTACTGGTATGCATCTTTGGTTCGCTTTCTATTGACTAGGCTCTTTTATAACTTGGTAGGGCTAGAGGTTATCTCGCAGAAAATTTGTATCAATTGAAACGATCCTTACCTGAGAGAAACGTAAATGATTCATGTCTATGATAATGTAAATAAATGTTACCCAGGAGAGATGCAATTGGTTTTAGTCTAATAAATAATGTAAGTCCAATTATTATAAAGTATTGCTCTGTAGGATATTCTCCATCTTTACATCTATTAGAAACATTTCAGCATTCATAACAGATTAAATAAACTCTGTCCTCCCAAATCTCTTTGAACCCAGTTTTGACATTTTACTGGTTACTTTGTTAATTAATGAATTGAAAAATATTTAACATGTGTTTATTTTATATGACATGAGAGCCATGTTATGAACATTGTGGAAATTAAATTTAGGAATCCAAACTTATTATTACAGTTTTAATACCATAAAAATCATAATGTGAATTAACATCTGTTCTACCCTTACTATGTGACAGGCTTACTCTGTGTGTTGTCTCTAATTCATTCTATTTCTCTATAAGGCTGAAACTCTTTAAGACTGTCACCATTATTATTACAGTGATTTAGAGATGAGAGAATTGAGACACAATAAGTGTAGTTTGTTGAAGTTTATACATCTCTATCTGAAGCCAGAATCATTTTATTTGATTCTGTATACTGCCTATAAGTAACTGTTTTTCTGAATTCATACCTTCCTACCAAATGGACTTTTTTTGGGGGGTGTGGGGGGTGGGACTGTTATCTTGTCTTGATTGCTTTCCTTCTAAGATTCACTGCCAAATGCTGTTAATAGCCCACTGCCTCTTAAGCAATGCTTAATGTCTAATCTGGAAGGTGACCCTCAAACCTTATAAAACATCTTACCACAATGGTTCTCAAATGTTAATATGTATCAGAACTTGCTTGGTAAAATACTGATTTTTGTCCCATCTCCCAAGTTTCTGCTTCAGTAGGTGTGGGTGGGAAAAAAGAATTTGCAACTTTTAAAAAATTTCCCAATTGCTGATTTGGAGACCACTCTTTGAAAACCACTGTCCTAGTACATACAGATCTTCCTTGACCTGTAATGGAGTTACCTCTGGATAAACCCATCATATATTGAAAGCATCTTAAGTCAAAAGCCACACTTAATACATGCATCCTACTGAACCTTAGAGCTTAACCTCCTTTTTTTTTTTTCTTAAATAAACATTTAAAAAATTTTGTTAAGTTTATTTATTTTGAGAGTGGGGAAGGGGCAGAGAGACAGAGAATCCCAAGCAGGCTCCATGTTTTCAGCTCAGAGCCCAACTCAACCTCACGAACTGTGAGATCATGACCTGAGCTGATACCAGAGTCAGATGTTTAACCAACTGAGCCACCCAGATGCCCCAATAAACATTTTTTTTAAAGAACGCTTATATTAACCTACAGTTAGGAAAATCATCTAACACAAAACCTGTTTCAAAATAAAGTGTTTAATATCTCCTCTAACTTATGAATACTGTACTGAAAATGAAAACGAGAATGGTTGTATGGGTACAGGTGTCTATAAGTGTATCAGTTGTTTACTCTCCAGATTGTGTGGCTGACTGGAAGCTGCAGCTCAATGTCATTGCCTGACATCAACAGAAAGAATTGTACCACATACTGCTAGCAAAGAAAAAGATCAAAATCCAACATTAAAATTTCTACTGAATGCGTATCACTTCTGCACCATGGCAAAATCAAAAAATCAAAAGTTGAGACGTCAAACCTTTCTAAGTTGGGGACCCTTTCTACTGCTAACTCTCCTGCAGGTTAAATGCTAAATGACTTAGGTTAGACAATCATCTATTTCTTGATCATTACATTTTTATTGCTCACCTGCTATCCCTGGATGAGTCTCACCTCTCCTCTTCATTCTTTTGTCCCCATAGAAACACTTGTCCTCACATGTGATGTTAAAACCATAGATGTAGATCTTATGAAATGCACTGAGGTTGGGGGGGGGGGGGTGGCGATGACATTAGGCACAAGGATTGATTTTCTTAAAGGCTCCAGGACACAGGCCCATGTGTCACACCTGCCTTAATCTGAATATAGGACAGTTAACATTTTGGAGGATGCAGGAGTAGGAAGTTCTCTGAGATATCAACTCTCCATTGTCATAATGGCTGCAAATTATTACCCTTGACACAGAATCTAATTACACTCTTCTACTGACACTTCTGTTGTAATTGTTTCCATTCTCTCCCCTACTGCTTCCCTAGCAGCTCCAAGGCTGCTTCTTCATGGCCAAGTAACTTTATGGACACTGTGTCCTTTTTTCAAAGTTACTTCCTGGTGTGGCAAAGATGATTTATGAGGTCAATGAAATATTGGTTAAACAGTAATAAGAAAATGAAAGTAAACAGATCTGACATTCAACATTCTGATGTGTTTCCACTAGTGTTGAAAAAAGGGAGACAGAAAAATGCTTATTTTGAAAAAAAGCAAAAATATAAAAGTGAAGAAATGTTGCTTATTACTTATGGACAAACTTTATTCAAAACTTATTGAAAAATGTATTTCAACAGTTAAGTGAACCTGTGTATTCAAACCATAGCAAGTTGCTTGGCTGCATTACACTTAATGTGTCATTCTTGACAGAGGCCTGGTTTGCAAATGTGTTTTCATTTTTTTATTCTTGTTTTAAAAATTTTTTAATGTGTATTTATTTTTGAGAGAGAGAGAGAGAGAGAGAGAGAGACAGAATGTGAGCAGGGGAGGGGCAGAGAGAGAGAGGGAGGCAGAATTTGAAGCAAGCTCCAGGCTCTGAGCTGTCAGCACAGAGTCAGACGCGGGGTTGAACTCACAGACCACGAGATCTGACCTGAGCCTAAGTTGGATGCTTAACTGACTGAGTCACCCAGAAGCCCCACAAATATGCTTTTAAAAAGCAGCTTCTGCTATATCATTTTTTTAATTAGGAGATTTTTCAACTACTCAGCCTATTAACACATCATAAGGCCAAAGTGTATGATGTTATAAGTGCTAATATATTCAAATAGAAGCTAGTTTGGAAGTTTTTGTTTGTTTGTTTGTTTTTTACTGAAATAAGATTTTCAACTATGGCTTGTAAGCTAGATAAATGGATTTAATGGACATGGCAAAGTGCACTCTGCTTGTTTCTGATGGCTAACAGGAAGGAATTAACAGTGGGATTGGTCAGGATTACACCAAAGGGAAAGCAAATAGCTACTTTTTAAGTCCTACCACCACTCATACCATTTATAAATAGGCGATCAATTGTGCCTTGTTTTATAGTCAAGAAAAATGAAATGGTACATCCTGGAGCCTCAGTTTCCTCTGGCTTTTCTCATGATATCCCTCCCCAAAATCATCCAGAAAAATCTAAAGTGGCAACTATTGAAATGATGCCTCATTGTTTACTCCCATTTAAAAACTCTATCACTTATAATTCACCAATTATAAGTCATTTTTAATCTACAAGTTACCTTATAAAAAGATAGTTTTTGTTGGGACCATTGAGGGATAAATTTCATATTAATTACCGTCGAATAATGTTGGTTCTCAACCATGTGGTAGAATGCGGTTTAAATTTCAAGTAAACATACTTGTAAGTGGAAGCATATAGGTGTCAGAGAGGACTTTTTTTTAAATAATAGCTTCACTGATATTCATATATCATAAACTCACCTATTTAAAGTATACAATTTAATGGTTTTCAGTATATCTGCAGATATGTACAAACATCACCACTATGAATTTTAGAATATTTTCATTACTTCAAAAAGAAATACCCTTTAGTTACCATTTCTGTTTTGTCTATTCCCTATCCTATCTAAGTCTAAGTGATCACTAATCTACTTTCTGTCTTTTTAGATTTGATGATAGTAAATTTCACATACATGAAATCACACAGTATGTGGTCTTTTGTTACTAGTTTCATTCACTTAGCATAATGCATTAAAGCTTCATTCATATTTTAGCACGTATGAGTACTTTATTCATTTTTATGGCTAAATAAAATCTCATTGTATGGATACACACTTTTGCTTAACTATTAATCCAGTGGTAGACATCTGGATTGTTTCCACCTTTGGCCATTGTGCATAGCGCTGCTACAAACATTCATGAACAAATATGTGTACGGACATATGTTTTCAGTTCTCTTAGGTATATATGTAGGAGTGGAAGTGCTAGGTTATATGCTGACTCTATGTTTAACCATTTGAATAACTGCCAGACTGTCTTCCAAATCTGATGCAACACTGTCTGCTTGCACTAGAAGTATATCAGGGATTGGTTCACCTTCTCCACATCCTCGATAACAGTTGTTATTTTCGAACTGATTTTGGCCATCTCAGTAGTACCTTATTGTGGTTTTAACTGCATTTCCCTAAAAATTGATGATATCAAGCATGTGTTTATTGGACATTTGTACATTTTCTTTGGAGAAATGTCTATTTAGACTTTTGCCCCCCTCCCCCCTTTTAAGTGGGTTGTCTTACCATTGAGTTTTAAGAGTGTTTATACATTCTGGATACAAGTCACTCATCAGATATATGCTTTGCAAAGATTTTCTTCCATTCTGTGAATTGTCTTTTCACATGCTTGATAATGTGATTTGAATCCTAGAAGTTTTAAAAATGTTTAAGAAGTACATTTTTTTTTTCTTCTGTTGCTTGTGCTTTTGGGGTCAGATCTATGAATCCATTGCCAAATCTGACTTACCCCTATGTTTTCTCTCAAGATTTTTACAGTTTTTAGCTCTTATACTACATTTAGGTCTTTGACTCACTTTAAGCAAATTTTTCTTTATAGTTGTGAAGTGAGGGTCCAATTCCATTCCCTTTGAATGCGAATATCCAGTTGTCCCAGTAGCATTTGATGAAAAGATTATTCTTTTCCTACTGAATTGTCTTGGCACCCTTGTCAAATATGAGTTGACCAGAGACAGAGGGGTTTATTTCTGGAGGCTTTTTTTAATGTTTATATATTTATTTTTGAGGGAGGAGGGAGAGAGAGAGAGAGAGAGAGAGAGAGCGACAGAGCGCAAGTGAGCATACAGGAGAGGGGCAGAGAGAGAAAATCCCAAGCAGGCTCCGTGCTCAGCACAGAGCCTGACACAGGGCTCGATCTCACGAATCACCAGATCATGACCTGAACCAAAACCAAAAGTCAGACACTTAACCAACTGGGCCACCCAGGCACTCTTGGATTCTTAATTAAATACTACTGATCTATTTATGTATCATGTGAAGTACAACACTGTCTTGATTATTGTTAGTTTGCATGAAGTTTGAAATTAGGAAGTATGAATCCTTTAATATTTTTCTTCTTTTTCAAGGTTTGTCTATTTCAGGTGCCTTGCAATTCCCTATGAATCATATGATCATCTTATTCATTTTCACAAAAAAGCCAACAGGAATTCTGACAGGGAGTGCACTGAATATTGGAGAGTATCACCACTGAGACAGGGAAACTAAAGGGACTTCATGACTGTTTTGCTGCCTCTATTCTTGCTAGGACCTACACATGCCTTATGGTACAGATAATATATGTCCTCCGTATAAAGGTCAAGGAGTTAATGATTTCTTTGGAGTTTTCCAACACAACAGATAACACCCAAGGAGTGAGCTGGTTGTTAGACCACTGACTGACTCACCAGAACTCCTAGCTCCAGGGCTAGTCACTTCTAGAGAAGTGACTTAGGGAGATACTTAAACACTGTGTTCCTGGATGCCTAAGGACACGTGCAATGAACCACAATCCTCAACCCCAGACCCCAACTAAAGATAACACGCATTCTCCTCCTCTTTTTTGTCTCCCAGATACTCCATCTGTATCTGGCTTGTTGTCAATAAACTCTGCTCTTACTTCTCCTCAGCTCAGAGTTTGATTTCTACCCTGCATGAACCAAGGGCCTTTTTGGCTGCTTCTGTGGGACTCCTTCTGGCTCCTTGATCCCGGGCTGCCTACATCACCATCTTAACAAAATTAAATATTAAATGGAATCAAATTTAATTTCATTCCATTAAATGAAATGTTCCATTTGTTTAGAACTTCTTTCATGTCTTTCAACACAGTCCTTTTAGTTTTTAGAGTTTAAGTTTGGCATTTTTTTTTGTTGTTGTTCCATTTATTCCTAAGTGATGTGGAGAACAAAGGCGAAAGAAAAAAAAGAAAAAAACTTTCTTATAACTTGCAGCCTACTGACAAGTACTTGGGAAGGGCAGGGTAACCTTCTTCCAATAACTCAAACGCCTTGATGATAATACTTTGCTACGGGCAAAAGGCAAACTTAGCTTGACACCATCCTCCAGGATCCACTGAGTCTTCTTTAACCTATAAAAACCCATCTGGAAACTTCTTTTATCTCTGTGTCCCCAAAGATATATGTTAGCCATCATCCTCCAAGCATATGACCCACTGATATACATCTGAAGGGTCTCATGACTAAGGTTTTATTAGGCAGAAGTAAATGATCCTAATCCTAACAACAACCAGCCTCTCAAGGTCTTGGAAACCTTGTTTCTAAATTCCTTAGAGACTTACACTATCCCTAACCCACTCCCAACTTGAAAGTTACGTTATCTATCATTCCTCACAAGCCCAGCGCAGCTCTTTCTGACCACGGGTCCTGTTCCTGTACTTAAAAAAAAAAAAAAAAAAAAAAGTCACCTTTTTGCATTGAGGACATCTCACGAGGTCTTTCTTGGCCATTTGCTCCCAGACTCCAACATTTCACATCACTAAGTATTGTATTCTTTTTGATGTTACTATGAAAATACGATTGTTTGTCTTTCTTTTTCAGATTGTTCGTTGCAAGTGTACAGAAATACAATTGATTTTTATATATTGATCCTGCAACCCTGTTAGTTCTAATAGCTTTTAGTGTCCTTGAGGATATTTTATATACAAGATCATGTTTTATATACAAGATGCTAGGTCATAATTTCCTGTTTCTTTGCATGTCTCATAATTTTGTTAGAAACTGGATCATTTAGATAATGTATTTTAGCAAATCTGAGTAATGGTCTCCTTCTGGGATTTATTATTATTTACTTGTGTAGGGACTGGCTGGATCATTTTCATGAAATCTGTTCTCCCGCTCGTCCCAACCTGCATCGTGAAGCTCTGAAGTTGCTCTTCAGGGATCACTACCGTGAGAATACTGACAGTCACCCTGGGTGACTAATTTGGGCAGGGCTCTCCCAAATTGTCTCCTCCCCCTAGAACATAGCAAGCTGTTAAACTCCACTAACTGCCGGCTGACTCTTCCATTATTTTCAACTGGGACATCAATTGTTTTGCAGACTAATCTAATCAAGTTCAGGTTTCTTTCAAGGAAGAGTTCCCAAGGTCAGTGTTGCAAATGTGTTTTGACTTCAGTAAGTCTCCTCCCACCTGTCATTTCCCTCCTGCAGGCTCCCAGGTCTCCTAGGCTGCCTTTTCCCTGTGCCACAATCTGCAGCGAGGTGAGGAGGGCCCCAGTCTTCTCAGTGGTAACCCTGTCCCAGGAGTGGGGGCTGGTGATCAAAAAGGAGCCACCACCACTCAGACCCACTGGCCTGGAACTTAATTTCAATAAAAGGTAGCTGGGGGCAGGATGAGAAATGTCCTTACGGACAGCCCTCTAACTGGAAGCCCCAGGCAGAGGGAACCCTGTGTGCTAGGCTGTACTGTCACCAGCAAGAGCCCAAGACCTGACCTTTACTGTCAATCCGCATGTACCCCCGACCTGTGTCCCACATTTTCCTTAAAGCCTTCTTTCTAATTTGTCTCTTAACTCAGGCAAAGACCCCATAGGGAGAACATCTGAGACGGAAACCAAAACTACCCCTCAAGTAATAACAACTGCCCTGATGAAGAGCTCCAGAGACACAGACCACCCAAGACCAGTTGGAGCTTAACCACCAACTCTCACCTGCACAGATGGACCAGGGAGTGACCGACAGTGACCTCATCTCATTATAATGCTAAATTCTCTGCCCAAGTTGAAGCACAAGCCTCATTAACATAACATAAATGTGCCTACAGGCATGTTTCCTTAGGGCTCCATGTGACATCGTATGCCCAGTCTACAAAAGATGGCAAGGCTCCCCCATCTAAATGTCCATCCTAACTCCAAATAAAAGGAACCCGTTCACCCTTGCTCAGGAGTCACAACTTCGGAAGTTATTCCCAGTGAGCTCCTTATTTGCTGCAAATGAAGTCTCCTTTGCCTGACAACTCAACCTGGTGGTGTAGGTCCTATCTAGAACTCACCAAGAAGCGACCTCATGTCAGCTTGGCTAGAGTACCAGTACCCAGGAGAATTTCCATCTCTTTGGGTACGGAGAGGGGACGAAGGTGGAGGGTCTTGGTTCAAATACCACAGACTCTCTCCGCTCATATCAAGATTAAGATTTCTAAAACAATGCTTCATTATTAGCTGTAATGGAATGTCTGTAAGGCCATTTCCAGAAACTTTAAATGGTTGTTTTTCATAATTTTCACCAGTTGCACTGAGTTGCAAACCCTCAGAACTCCATTTGCCAGAAGTGGAAGTCTAGGAGCTTTGTTTTTAATAAGCCTGAATTCCACATCTTTTACCAACTGGAAGTTTTTTGGTTTTTGTTTTACCAGAATTGCAAGCAGTTGCATTATATGGGAGAAAATTATGTGCACACCGAGAGAGAAGTTACTTTCACCTTAGGCCATTAGGAAACGCTTAGCAGAGCCTAAAACATAGAGTAAGCATTTAACATCGTGTGTGTGTGTGTGTGTGTGTGTGTGTGTGTGTGTGCGCACGCGTCTAGGTGTTGGATCAGGTGGCAGTAATAGAAATGAGACCTTGATAGCAGACATATGAAAAGATCTGTGATATACCAAAACTGAAGTAATTACAAAATGAATAATACATAACATGATTGTTTTCTTATTGATAATTTCCTTTTCAACAGTTTTTTAGCCTCTACAACACTAACAGTCTTCTTTCTCTTTAACAGATATAACTCACATCATTAGTTCTGTGGTTTTCTTTGCATTCTATTAACTTCCAGGAAGAAGAGGCAGAAATGCATACACAAGTAAACTACTAGCCAATTTGGCAATTTACTGACACAGTAAATTCTTATTCCAAAATTGTATTCTTTCAGCAGTAATTATTAAACTTATCCCTGAAATATAATTTATTTCAATAATTTGATTTCCATGAAGAGAGCCAATCATTCATTATAAGCTATACTTTGCTTCCTTCTATGTTTCTAGCATGTATCTACAGACGCAGAAATCTATAATGCAGCGCCAATCACGTAATAAATGGAGTAGCATATTTATTTACCATGAATTCTCGTTTCTCCTGCATACTTACAACTCTTAACATTTACTTGAAAGGACAATTATGAGTGGTTTTTAGACTGAAAATATCTTTTAACTAGGAAACTTAACTTCTCTGAAACGTCAGAGCTTTTAATGACAAATATGATGACAAACACAATGATTATTTTTTCTTTAAAAATTATAACTGATAATTTTATCACTGTTGCTTTGAAAAATGTATCAAAATCACAAGTATCATGATGTTCAGAAATATATCAAAACCACAAAAACCCTGATGTTCAAGGTACCTTAAAGCATAAAAGAAAAAAAAAAATAAAGCATCTTTCAAAAACACGAATGACCTAGGTGGGTATGAGGTCTGTATAAATTTTATGTCAAAAAAAGGGAAGACACAGAAATATCACATAATAAGTGTATATGTGAAGTAAGCCTGCAGTTTCTTGCTTCAAAGTAACTAAAAAAGTCCTGCTGTTTCACCTCCAGCCAATACTCCACAGGCTGTTAAAGGCTACACTTTAAAACAGCTTATATTATCAGAGCAGCAAAGTCTATATTTTAGTATGGTGTATTAAAAACTCTTCCATATTAATGCATCAGCTTAACTTCCAGTTATTTGTTTTAATAGGAAAAGAACACATGGCTAAAAAAATCCAAAAATCACAACTAAATGACCAACATCTACAATTCAAATCTTAAAAAGAAAAAAATCTACAAACAGCATCATTTTATTTCTACTCCCTTTGCCCTAGAAAATCTTAACCTATAATACAAGTCATTCTAGAAGTATAAAACATAAAAATGGGGCAGCCAAAGGCATGAAGCTCCAATATAATATTTAATCAAGTGTCCATCCTATCATTCAAGAATGTTATGACAATATTAAATTCTACTTTCTGAAAACAGTTTCAACTTCAATTCTTACAATTACATTAAATTTTTTTTTAATTTTTTTTAACGTTTTATTTATTTTTGAGACAGGGAGAGACAGCATTAACGGGGGAGGGTCAGAGAGAGAGGGAGACACAGAATCTGAAACAGGCTCCAGGCTCTGAGCTGTCAGCAAAGAGCCTGATGCGGGGCTCGAACTCACCGACCGCGAGATCATGACCTGAGCCGAAGTCGGATGCTTAACCGACTGAGCCACCCAGGCGCCCCCAAAAAAATTTTTTTAATGTTTGCTCATTTTTGAGAGAGAGAAAGAGACAGCGTGAACAGGGGAGGGCAGAGAGAGAGGGAGACACAGAATCCGAAGCAGGCTCCAGGCTTCAAGCTGTCAGTACACAGCCTGATGTAGGGCTCAAACTCATGAGCCATGAGATCATGACCTGAGCCAAAGCTGGACACTTAATTGACTGAGCCACCCAGGCACCCCCTTACAATTACATCTTCTAACAATACAAAAATACTACGGGTTTTGGTCTACGTTTATCATGACATACCACCAGATTGGATCAGGATGCATCTCCAAATAACAACATATGAGTACCAGTAAGGGCTTCCAAAAATGTGTTTAATAGAGACAGAAAAGACAAAAAAAAAAAAAAAAAAAAAAAAAAAAAAGTTCCATCTTCTGCTGGAACTCAGATTTTTAATTATTAAAGTCAAATTCATTTTACAGCACGAACACTGCCACATTCTATGGTGCTACAGATGAATTTGAATTGGAAGCTTTATTAAAACATCTGTTTGTTCTTGAAGATGCACTAGCTTTCTTTTGAGAGGAATTTAGACAAGGTTAGTGATACTATTTCAAAAATTAATAAAGCATATGACTGCATTTATTTCAAATAGAAAGTATGAATACTAACTCCTGTATTTTCAAGCTTCTTTCTACTCTTGCATGCTGATAAAATACATCATGTGAATCACAGTATTCATTATTATTCTTGACAAAAATTGTTTGTATTAAAGTGTACAATGTGATGTTTCCATATATGTATACATTGTGAAATTATTAATACAATCAAACTAACACAGCCATCACATCAAAAAATTGCTCTTCTTTTTTTCATGGTAAGAACGCTGAGATCTACTCTTCTAGCAAATTTAAGTATACATTATTATTAACGATAGTCACCAAGCTATACATTAGGTCTCCAGAACTCACTAATCCTATTACTGAAAATTTGTACGGCTTGATCAATATCTGACATTTTCTCCCATCCCCTAGCCTGCGGTGACTACTACTCTACTTTCTATTACTATGAATTCACTTTTTCTTTTTTTTAAGATTCCACATATAATCAGGATCATGCAATATTTGTCTTTCTGTGTCCAGCTTATTTCTCTTAACCACTGTGTCCTCTAGGTTCATCCATGTTGCTGCAAATAGCAAGATTTCCTTCTTTTTTAAGGTTGAACCCATTCTGTTTATATATACCACATTTTCTTTACCTATTCATCTATGTATGGACAATTAGGTTGTTTCCTTATCTTAGCTGCTGTGAATCATGTTGCAATGAACATGGGAGTGCAGATTATCTCTTGGAGATACTGATTTCACTTTCTTTGGACATGTACCATTTGCTAGATCAAATGGTAGTTCTATTTTATTTTTTTGAGGAACTTCCATATTGTTTTCCCAAATGACTGTACCAATTTACATTCCTACCAATAGTGTCCAAGGGTTCCCCTTTCTCCACATCCTCACCAATACTTGTTATCTTTTGATTTTTGATATTAGCATCCAAACAGGTGTGAGGTATCTCTTTATAGTTCTGATTTTCATTTCCCTGGTCATTCATGATGGTAATCATCTTTTCTTACACCTGTTGGTCATTGTAGGTCTTCTTTGGATAACTGTCTATTCAGATCCTTTGCCCATTTTTTAATTGGGCTATTTGTTTTTTTGCTGTTGAACTGTGTAAGTTCCTTATGCATTTTGGAAATTAACCCTTTCTCAGATAAATGACTCACAAATCTTTTCTCCTATTCCATCCATTGCCTTTTCCCTTTGCTGATGCTTCCCTTTGCTGTGTTGCTGATGGTCCCCTTTACTGTGCAGAAATGCTTTAGTTTGATGAAGTTCCACTTGTTTATTTTGCGTTTGTTCCCTGTGCTTTTGGTGTCAACTCCAAAAACAAACAAAAAAAAAAAAAAAAAAAGATTACCAAGACCAATATCTGTAAGATTTCCCTTTATGTTTTCTACTAGGAGATTTATGGCTTCAGGTCTTACACTTAAATCTTAAATCCATTTTGAGTTGACATTTATATATGGTTTAATATAAGGGTCCAATAACATTCTTTTGCATGTGGCAGTCTAGTTTTCCCAGCATCACTTATTGAGGAGAGTATCCTTCTGCTACGGTATATTCCTGGTGCTTCTGTCAAAAGTTAGTTGACCATATATCCATGGGTTTATTTCTAGACTCTCTGTTCTCTGTTCCATTCCTTTATGTGTCTGTTTTTATGCCAGTACTAATGTTTTTATTACTATAGCTTTGTAATATACTTTGAAGTCAGGAACTGTGATGCTTCCGTGTGCAGCTTGCTCAAGACTGCTATTTGGGGTCTTTTGCAGTTTCATACAAATTTTAGGACTGTTTCTTTCTATTTCTGTAAAAAATACCATTGGGATCTTGATAGAGATTGAATTGTACCTGTAGACTGCTTTGGGTAGAATGAACATGTTAACAACATTAGTACTTCTAATCCATGAACACAAGACACCTTCCCATTTCTGTCTTCTTTCACTCACCAATGTTTTATAGTTTTTAAGCATACAGATCTTTCAACTCCTTGGTTTAATTTTTTCCTAAGTATTTTATTCATTTTGCTGTTACTGTGAGATTGTCTCCTTGATGTCTTTTTCAGATAGTTCATGGCTAGTGTATAGAAATGTGACTGACGTGAGTCACATTTGTATCTCTGCTTTGATAAATATGTATTGGGTGTTTTTCCAAGCCTATAAATTCAAAATGACTACAACTTGAATAATTAAGTGATCTCTTAAAATAATATCCCATGTCTTCCCTTCTCGAAAACTTAGGGAAGTATAAGTGAATTTTGCACAATTTATAAACTTGGGCTCTTGGCAGATGATCTAATCTAATCTATTCACTTCATAAACAAGGAAACTAAAAGAGGGTGAGGAAATGACTTGTTGAACAGATGACAGAGCACCCAAAGCATAAATGATGACAGTAACTGCCTTTCTCTGCCATGCTCCATCCTTTCAAATTACTTCTTTCTTTAAAGCAGATAAACAGGATACTAGTGGCATTTAGGCCTGGATAATCTGTTGTACAGGGACTGTTCTGTGCACTGTAGAATGTTGAGCAGGATCCCTGACCTCAACCCACTAAATGCCAGTAGCATCCTTCTCCCAGTTATGACAACCAAAAGTGTCTCCAGAAACTATCAAATAACCTCTGGAGGACAAAAACCTCCCTCCAATAACAACCACTGCTTTAAAATTAATGATACTGAATGGGGCACCTCGGTGGCCGAGTTGGTTAAGCATCAGAATCCCGATATTGGCTCAGGTCATGATCACATGGTTTCTTGAGTTCGAGCCCTGTGTAGGGCTCTGCTCTGACAGTGTGGAAACTGCTTGGATTCTCTTTCTCTCTCTCTCAGCTCCTCCCCCACTCACACACACTCTTTCTCTCAAAATAAATATACATTAAAAATAAAAAAAAATAAATTAATGATGTTGAAAATAATTTTTAAAAAGAAATTAATGATGCTGATGTTCTGGAAAAAGCCTTAAGACACTAAAAGTAGTCAAGAAATAAAAAAGAATATATGTGAATGTGATTTCCTTTGACCTTCAGCATATATAAACTCCTTAAATATAGAACTGTAACTGACTGAGTTTTGTTTCTTCCATGTGGGAGCATATTGGGACACAGAGTAAATAAGATGGTTTGAAATGAAGGTATTTCAAAATTGTTAAAGGGAAAAATGTGTTGGATATTTGATTATGTGTACCTTCTTGCATGCCAAAAAAGCATAAAAACTGCCAAGAGATTACATTTAAAAGTCATATGGCAATTTCTTACATAAGTGTGAAAGTGGTAAATTAACAGAGAACAGAAGTGGTGTTTGTTTCTCTTTCATGCATCATTTGAATTGCCCTCGATTTTCATTTACATCCCATAGACGAGGCTTTCTGCATCTATGGAGCCCCAAAAACTTCTGATGTGACTAGGGTGGACAAGACTGTCTGAGCAAAACCAGCTGCAAATGCTCGATGCGTACATATCCATTTTTAGTTAATGATTTTATTTTTAATTCCAGAATTGAAAGTGGAATCTTGCTTTCTTCACAGGAAGCACAGAAAATAGGCTTAAGTAAACTCCATTATTGTTTTTTTTCCACCTTTTATCTTTGTATCCTGAGTATCCCTAAAACATTCAAGTGGAAGAATTTTGAGTAAAATAATAAATTATTTCAAATTGAAGGGATTGTGGTAACTACGAACTAGAGATCTGAGTGGTTGAATAGCTAGCACCTTCCATACAGCAGATGATCAGTAAAGCGTTAACTGGTTGTTTTGTGGAAATTAAACAAAAATTATTAAGCAAAACTAAATTACAACTGTGTGTTTTACCATCAAAATTATAAAAATCCCCAAGCTGTTTTTACATAGCACTGCATAAGCCTACTATACATAATACTTTGCTTAATATTGTATACTGGGGAAAAAAGTTAGGATTAGTCTCTACAAAACAGGAGAAGTAACTATTTTACTGATTGATAATTCAGAACGCTAAATTGCACATACACGTGTATAAAAAGAACAAGAAATGGTCACATGTATGTATTAATCCAAAGTCTAACAATCTTCACAATATTGTGTGAAGTATAATTTCTTGCCTACATATGGTCGGAGTGTACTTGGTAGAAAGGACCTTATTTGGCTTATTGGAAGTCAAAGTTGTGGAAGATGTTTCTTTTGTCATTTAACATGGCTTGTGCTAAAAACAACAATGATGCTACAAAAGCAATCTTCCTAACTACAATGGATAGCAAAAATATTTGGAAAAGCACTATATATTCCTATTATTCAATGTTTCTTATAAACTGATGGCAGCTTTAAAAACCTAACAGCAAAGCAGTCATTTAATATGATTAGGAACTGATTATTGTGAAGCATGAGTATGCCTGATGCAATTCCATTTTAATGGCATCATTTAGCCCCCTGTTGAGCTAATATACCACTACAATAGCTCTTAGGTGCTAAATTGTCACAGTGTCTCCTTTCTTCCCAAGTCCAACCTATATCCTTTTGTAGAGAAAAGATAAGTACTTGAGAAAAGGAAAAAAACAGAAACAAGGTTATGTTGTTACATTAGGGATGGAGAGAAAAGTGAGATTGGTTTCTCCCAGGAATTACTTTTGCCTGAGCATTACTAATGTATAAAAGGTAATCTGCTCTTGAAAATGCTCTGTCAAAAATACTATACATTCTTTATGATCCAGCTAAAATGCCCACTGCTCCACGGAGATTTCTTTAAATTGTCCTCTGGAATATAAAATACAAATGACAGAGTTTTTTTCTCTTCAGAACTTTCTCTACCTACATGGGTCTTTCTTATAGCACTGACCATGTTTTGGCTCATATTATAGCTATTTGCATTTAGAGCTTATCACCACTACTGGTTAGTAAGCTCATTAGGTATATCAATAATCCTATCTTTATATCATCCAAATTGTCTAATATAGAAATATTCAATCAATTATTACTGATTTATTTTTTTTCTTTCTGCCTAACCTATAGGCAATGAATTTCCTAGAATTCTGGAAAGATAATGATCTCTGAGAGATACGTTAACTCAGTCATGGAAACTAGGGTTTATAACAAGTGTCCAATATCCCAAAGAGGTAGACCTTTTCCAGGAGGAATACCACCAAGTGGGGATTCTAAGAACCAAAATATCATTATTATGACACTTAAATACTAGTGTGTCTTAGTTTTCCAGAGATGCCAAAACAACATACCATAGGCTAGTGGCTTAAACAACAGGAATTTATTTTATCACAATTATAGAGTCTAGAATTTCAAGATGAGCATGATGGTTGGTTTGGTTTCTTCTGAGGCTTCTTTCCTTTGCTTACAGAGGACTACCTTCTGCCCTCAGCCTGTATTGTTTCTGTCCTAAACCCTTTTCATAAAAATATCAGTTATTTGGGGTAAGTCCATCCTAATGACCACATCTTACCTCCTACTACAGAGATATTCTGGAGAACTGGGAATTTGGATTTCAACCTATAAATTTGAGGAGGGCCACAATTCAGACCATAAAATTGCCTATTTGAATTTCTAAATTTCTAACTGTACCTTTCCCTTAATATTTTCCCACATTAAACTCCTAGCATTAATACAGACATGTATCTCATGTTTCTTCTCTACTACATATATTTGCCATGTTGCTTTAGATTTCATAAATAGGTTCAAGAAATGCTAATTTCATAATAGGTTCAAGGGGTGCCTGGGTGGCTCAGTCGGTTAAGCATCTGACTTCAGCTCAGGTCATGATCTCACAGCTCATGGGTTCAAGCCCCAGGTCCAGCTTTGTGCTGACAGCTCAGAGCCTGAGCCCTGCTTCAGATTCTGTGTCTCCCTCTCTCTGCCCCTCCCCCAGTGTCTGTCTCTCTCTCTCTCTCTCTCTCTCTCTCTCCTTCAAAAATAAACATTAAGAAACATTACAAAAAAGAAAGAAAGAAAGAAAGAAAGAAAGAAAGAAAGAAAGAAAGAAAGAAAGAAAGAAAGAAAGAAATGCTAAATTTAAAATAAGAAACACTATCTTCCTAGGATAATTATTCTAGTTCTCCAAAACTTTTTTCAGAAGGAGAACCTGAAAGCTTTTCATAAATATTATTCACCTAAATGACTTTTTTAAATTCCTGCATTAGATTTTTCTGTGGTTTCAAATTTTAGTATTAAAGTTGTCTAGATGTGAAATATAAATCACAGAACATGAATACTCATATGCATGTTTCTAAATTCTTATTTCATGATTATTAATTCTGGCTAAAAAATGATTCCTTATCTGAAAGGAAGAAAACTTTGTTTATATCCAAGGCCCAAAACATAAATGTGTGCTCATAATTCCATGACTGAGAAATCAATTTTTAAACATGAGAGCTGTGGCCACCTTTGGCATTTCTTACACTCTGTGCCTAAACATGTTTACAAATATGCAACAATAAGAGGACAGTTGGTTTTGGCTCAGAAGCAATTATTTTAAAAATAAGAAGAAAATCAATATGAGACAACAAAGCTGTCCAAGTAATATTGAAGAAATAGAAACAGCTAGTTATTTTTAAATGCTACAGCTAACCTGTACTTTCTCATCTCGGGAGTTACTAAAACTTCACTATGAATATAAAGCAAAAGCACAGACAGGAAACAGCTCAAACTCTAGGTAACAAATACAGAAAAGCATGACAGGGAAGATTTCGTATCGCATAAATCACATTCGTTTACTTTCCTGCCAGATAACAGTGCCACCTCTTTGGAAGGAATGACAAGGAGTCATTTGCCTTTCTCTGATCATATTTTTGAACATCAAAGAGACTATGATCTGCTATGATCTACCTACAAATAAGTATATCTTTATAGGTACAGGTATAACATTTGGTAATATCAGAAAACATACATGATTAAATTTTCAAAAGAGCATATATACAGTTCCCACTTGAGGTCAGATATATCATTAGGAATTAAGATATTAAAAATGAGTTCCATCATCTCTTATATTATCCAGTGAATATTTGCTGATTTTGAAGATGCTGGGAATATTTTACATTACCACAGTCAATTTTACTTGCTTATCGAATTCAAAATCCATTTCCCTTGGTTTTCATATTAATGACAACAGAGACCACTATAAAAGAATTCACTATATATAAACAACTGCAATCCTACACTTTTTAGCACAAGTACTAGCAATTTCCATTTACTGATGGCTTACAATCTTCTCAGTGCTGTGTTAAATGCTTAAACACGATCTTATCTAATCCACAAATATCCTCTGAAGAAATAATTTCACTCTTTAAAAACGTGAGAAAAAAATGAGAATTTACATAATTTTCTCAAGTCCTATGTAACTGGCAGATCCATGTTGTGCACCCACACTTCTCTGACTTGCATCAACGACCCCAAACGACACACAGACACAGACAAACACCTCAAAAAACATACCCCCAGAGAGGATAGGCAAGGAAGTAAATTAAATAGTATTAGATAATCACAGGAATATAAGCAACAGATATTTCATGTGAGGACCAGGCCCAATGTCTAAACTTATTCCAGAGGGTTTTCTCCCACCACTCCAACATGCACTGATGTCTTTCTTCTCTGAACTTTGAATAATCGAAACCACATATATTAAGACTGAATTGCATTAATGCCTTATTACTTTGATGTCTTATATGCATCTGTCTTGACTCCTCACCTTTATCTAGAATCTAAATTTTAGATTATTACAGGATTTTAGCATGGTTACAACATTATATTCGTTCTATGTCCATAGCTCTCAAAAAAGCATGGTATATAGCTCCTCCTTTATTAAAATAAACATGTTGCTGGTGTACTTGAGGTGTTGTTCTATAGTGCAGAGAATACCTAGAAAGCCAAATCAGTATAGGTCCGAGACTGGGTTACTCTGCTACCCAGAAAAAGAAGAAGAAACCACCCTTGAATCAGGTAATTTTTTAAGGATCTTCTCCATTGAAGCAAAACTGACTACTCTCTAGGGTAGATGGGGGTTTGGATCCACACCCTGGGGCAGCCAGAAACCAAACCACTCCTAGGGATATCAGGCAGTTAAAGTATTTTCTTTTTTTTTTTTTTTCCCCCTCCACCTCCCACCCATACTGGGGGCAATCTGGCAAGTTTATCTGATATTCTTTAAAAACAAAGCAGTATTTCCCAAAGAACACACCTAAGCAACACAGTGGCAGAATATCCCTTAGAGGTATAATGGTGAGCTTGTGAAACATTCTGAGATTCTTACTGTCTCCTTTATTTATTACAGCTTTTACAGTCTCCAGGCTCTTTATTCTCACCCTACTCATGGTTTAAAGAGCACAGTGTTGCAAAATATCATACTCCTTTCTGCTTTTCCAAATGGCAGCTGAGAAAACCATTCTGAGGGGACTATGATCCACTTATTTGACTATTTAACAGGGCTTTAGCTATGTTTTAAAGATGACACATTTCTTACCTCTTACTTTTACAAATGTGAGAAAGTTAACTATTCTGCATATGGAAGCTTTTAGAACAGGTGGCTAAGTCATGGTTGACTGTCCTCCCAAATGACAATCATGCACCCTTTTTATTTTGATGAAGCTGACTTAGCCACCTGCTGTTGATTTCTCAGTATCTCAATTTCTTTTGGAGTCATCAAGTTCACTTCTTAAGGAAAAGGAAGAAAATAAGAACCTTCCAGCTTGTTCTGTCACTAACATTTTGATGAAATCTGGCAGTGATGACATAAATATTGGAAGCTTTAATGTATAAAAGATAAATCTAACAACCTCGCAGAACATGATACAAAGGCATGATAATATAAGGCAAGAAGTCTTATATCTCATGAATATAATATGACAAGATTAACTGAAGTGTCCTCAGCTTAGTGCTAATATATGGTACAAAAATTCTGGTCCCCATTCTCTCCTATTTTTCCTCCAATCCTAAGGTTATTTTTTTTCATATAATCTTCCCCTTGATAACCCATATAAAGCTCTTTCACAAAATCCAGGCCTTAGTCTTCTGTTCTTCTCAGATTATGACACAGAATTACAAAAATGAGTATTATGTAGTAATTGAGGGATTGAGTTCTGGAATGAGATAATCAGTATCTAAAACCCGGTTCCCAGAAATGTTATTTAACTTGACAGCACAACATTAACTCAACTGCAAATGATGATCAACACAAGACAAAACTAATAGTTCATTTTTAAAGACTAAAAACATTTATTTATTTTTTAATTAAAAAAACTTTAATTTTTTAAATGTTTATTCATTTTTGAGAGAGAGAGAGAGGGGGAACACAGGATCTGAAACAGGCTCCAGGCTCTGAGCTGTCAGCAAAGACCCTTACGTGGGGCTTGAACTCATTAACTGTGAGATCGTGACCTGAGCCAAAGTTGGACACTTAACCAACTGAGCCACATAGATGCCCCTAAAGACTAAAGATATTTAAACGACTCACAATAATGCCTGACAGAAAGAAAGAAAGAAAGAAAGAAAGAAAGAAAGAAAGAAAGAAAGAAAGAAAGAAAAGGAAAGAAAAGAAACACCAATTTAAGTCATTATTATTATTAATGATACTACTGATCTGTTTATTACTATCATGTCTTGGCTTTAAACACAGTTTACTTTCGGGGCGCCTGGGTGGCTGAGTCGGTTAAGCGTCCGACTTCGGCTCAGGTCATGATCTCACGGTCCGTGAGTTCGAGCCCCGCGTCAGGCTCTGTGCTGACAGCTCAGAGCTTGGAGCCTGTTTCGGATTCTGTGTCTCCCTCTCTCTGACCCTCCCCCATTCATGCTTTGTCTCTCTCTGTCTCAAAAATAAATAAACGTTAAAAAAAAAAATTAAACACAGTTTACTTTCATTACTTGACCTTAACTCGTTTATACACTCCCGAATTAAAATTTCTCTTCTACGATAATGCGAGGCAGTGATTTAAACTTACTCTCAATTTATCACCTCACACTTGTGAGAAAAAATTAACAACATAAGAAATAACAGGTGTTGGCGAGGATGTGGAGAAGGGGGGACCCTCTTGCACTGTTGGTGGGAATGCAAATTATTGCAGCCACTCTGGAAAACAGTATGGAGGCTCCTCCAAAAACTAAAAATAGAACTACCCTATGATCCAGCAACTGCACTATTAGGTATTTACCCACAGGATAGAAAAACACAGATTTGAAGGGGTACATGCACCCCAATGTTTACAGCAGCATCATCAACAATAGCCAAACTATGGAGAGAGCCCAAATGTCCATTTACTGATGAATGGATAAAGAATGGATAAAGACATGATAAATAAATAAATACACACACACACACACACACACACACACACACACACACACACACAATGGAATATTACTCAAATCTTGTCATTGGCAACAGTGTGAAAAGAGCTAGAATGTATTATGCCAAGCAAAGTAAGTCATCAGAGAAAGACATATATGATATGATTTCACTCATATGTGGAATTTAAGAAACAAAACAGATGAACACAGGGGAAGACAGGGGAAAGGAAGGGAAACAAACCACAAGAAACTCTTAATGATAAAGAACAAACTTAAGTTGATGGAGGGATGTGGGTGGGAGCTGGGCTAGATGAGAGATGGATACTACAGAGGGCACTTGTTGTGATGGGCACTGGTTGTTGTATGTAAGTGCTGAATCACTGAATTCTACTCCTGAAACCAATATTGCACTGTAGGTTAACTAAAATTTAAATTAAAAAAAAAAAAAAGAAAAAAAAAAACCAACAACTCATTTATTTTTTTTTTTAATTTTTTTAACGCTTATTTATTTTTGAGACAGAGAGACAGAGCATGAATGGGGGAGCGTCAGAGAGACAGGGAGACAAAGAATCTGAAACAGGCTCCAGGCTCCGAGCTGTCAGCACAGAGCCCGACGCGGGGCTCGAACTCACGGACCGCGAGATCATGACCTGAGCCAAAGTCGGCCGCTTAACCGACTGAGCCACCCAGGTGCCCCCCAACAACTCATTTAAAGAATGGACCTGAGACTGTAACAGACACCTCACTAAAGAAGATCTACAGATGGCAAGAAAGCATTTCAAAAGAAGCTCCACATCATATGTCATTAGGGAAATGCAAATTAAGCAACAGTGAGATACCACTAGACATCTATTATAATAGGCAAAATTGAGAACGCTGACACCATCAATTTCTGGTAAAGATGTGGAAATCTCATTACTGAAGTCACCAGCTAGACCCCAAGACCTCACCTTTACTGCCCACCTGCTTGTACTGACCCACACTTGTTCCATATTTTTCCTTAAGCTCTTTCCAGCTTATCTCTTAAGTCAAGCAAATGGAAAGTAAAGCCACCCCTCAAGTGACAAAGACTGCCATGACAAGACCTCCAGCCAGCCCAGACCACCCAGCCAGTTTGAGCTTAACCCCTGACTCGCACCTGCACATGTGGATGATGGCGTGACCTTTGGAATGACTGACAACTACGTTTACCTCATTATAATACTAAAATCTTCCCGCAAGGAGGAGGACAAGCCTCATTTACATAACATACAGTTTGTATCTAGGAATGTTTCTGTAAGGTGCATGCACAGCCTTAGGCCCACCTCCATGCATGATGACAAGGCTTTTCTACCTACGTATTCATCCTAACCCTAAGTGAAAGGAACCCATCCACCCTTCCTTGAGGAGCCACAGCTTCAGACGCCACTCCATGTGATCTCCTTATGTGCTTCAAATAAAGTTTTCTTTGTGTGACTACTCAACCCGGTGTGGTTTCTGACTCACCAAGGAATGAACTCATGTTGGTTCAGTTACAGTGGTAGGAACACAAAATGATACAGACATTCTGAAAGCCAGTTTGGCAATTTATGACAAAACTAAATATATTTTTAACATACAAGCTGGCAATTGAGCTATTTGGTATTTACCCAATAATTTGAAGACTTTTGTGCACACAAACCCTGCACATGGACCTTTTACTCATAACTGCCAAAACTTGGAAGCAATCAAGACATTATGTAGTAGGCAAATGTATAAATTATGGCACATACAGACAATGGAATATTATCCAGCACTAAAAAGAAATGAGCTATCAAGCTATGGAAAGACATGGAGGAAACTTTAATTCATATTTTTAATGTTTCATTTATATATATATATATATTTATATATATATATATATTTTTTTTTTATATATATATATTTTTATATATATATATATATTTTATATATATACATTTATATATATATATATATGTATGTACATATATATATATATGTATGTATTTTTTGTGAGAGAGACAGAGTGTGAGTGGGGGGGAGGAGCAGAAAGAGAGGGAGATACAGAATCCGAAGCATACTCCAGGCTCTGAGCTGTCAGCACAGAGCCCGACGCAGGGCTTGAACCCATGAACCATGAGAATAACTGACAACTACATTTGTAATGAGCTGAAGTCGGGAGGTTAACCAACTGAGCCACGCAGGCACCCCTTAAATTCATATTAGGGATCCTTAAATTTCATATTGTTGAAAGAAATCAATCTGCAAAGGCTACATAAGTGTATGATCCCAAATATATGACATTCTAGAAAAGACAAAAATACAGAGACAGTAAAAAGATCACTGGTCTCCAGTGGGTTGGGAGAAGGGAGGGATGAACAGGTGGAGCACAGAGAAATTTTAGGCAGTGCAACTATTCTGTATGATCTACAATGGGAGATACATGGCATATAGAATATTAAGAGTGAACCCTAATGTAAACTGTGGACTTTGGGTGATAATGATGTGTCAGTGTAGGCCCATGGATTGTAACAGATGTACCACATTGGTGCAGGATGGTGACACTGGGGAAGGCTTGCATGTGTGGGAACTCAATTTTGCAGTAAACACACAACTGTTCTAAAAAAGTGTGTGTGTGTGTGTGTGTGTGTGTGTTGTGTGTGTATAGTTTAAAAAAAGAAAACAGCAGATTTAATTTGCTCATAATATGTCCTTCACCTATTAAGCCTATTAGTCATGGCCATAGCTACCAGTGTGTTGAAAAACAGGAGGAAAACAAATACTTATAAAGACTGGTAGGTACAAAGATCGATGTAGAAAGGAGGAAGAAACAGACTACTGTGTTTTCACAGTTAAAGGAAGCTAGGAAAGGGAACCCAGAAGTCTGATATTCAGTGGTGGGCATTATTTTACCTTTGTTGAATACTGATGCACAAGGCTCGCATGTCTCGGAGTATGTGTGTGTGCAGTTTCACCATGTGCCAGCATAATTTCAACTGGTTAGCGTCATTTCTAGATGGAAAGTTGTGTTTCAAAAAAAGATGGTTCTACATTTGGGGCGCCTGGGTGGCTCAGTCAGTTGAGCAACTGACTCTTGATTTCACCTCAGGTCATCATCTCACAGTTCATGGGTTCGAACCCACACGAGGCTCCACACTTACAGTGCTTGGAGTTTGGGAGTCTCTTTCTCTCCCTCTCTCTCTGCCCCTTCCCTGCTAGAAATCTCTTTCTTTCTCTCAAAATAAACAAACAAAAAAATAAAGAAAACTTTAAAAGAAATGATTCTACATTATATCTTTCTTTCTCCTTATAACTCTTTGTAATTTGTAGACTGAAGTACATGCACATATTTATATTACACTCTCAGGTATCAGTATTAAAACAGTAGGAAAAAAAACACAGTGTTCTCTTTTTAAAAACACTATTTTGTTGTGAAATGACATTATATTTTATATATGAAATACCACTTTGAAAAGTAAAATGCAGTTATAAAATAAGGAATACAGGTCAAACAAAAAGCAAAGCCAAACCTTGATTTTACAGAAATGTTTCTCTACACAATTCATTTGAAATAATTGCTTAATTGTGTGAGATAACTCTCTAGAGACAGCTTTTTAAATGTGTCCCTATAAATGTAATTTCATGCACCTGAAGTAAAAAATAACAAATAATGCAAGGACATTTGAAAAAACAAACAAACATACTCTCAACAAAATATTAGCTAATGAAATCCAACAAAGATTTAAAAGAAGTATACACCATGACCAAGTAGAGTTTATTCCAGGTATGCCAGACTTGCTCAATATTCAAAATCAAGGAATGTAATCCATCACATCAGCAAACAAAATAAGAGAAAAACATATGATTCTATGGATACAGAAAAATAATTTTATAAAATCCGAAACCCATTTATGATAAAAACTTTCAATAAACTATAAATAGAGGGGAACTTCCTCAACTTGATAAAGACACCCAAAACTTACAACAAGTATCAACTGACTGGTGGAAAACTTGATGCTTTTCCACTAAGATTAGAAATAAGGCAAGAATGCCACCATTCAGCATTTCTATTCAATACTGTATTGGATGTCTTACCTAATATGATTAAGACAAGAAAAGGAAATAAAAGGTATACTAATTGGAGAGAAAGAAATAAATTTTTTTAATAGATGGTCTATGTAGAAAATTTCCAAAGAATCAATAAAAAAAAAATAAAATACTCTTGGAACTAGGTGATTGTAACAAAATTACAGGATATAGGCTAACATACAAGAGTCAATTGCTTCCCTGTATACCAGCAATGAACATTTAGAATTTGAAATTTAAAATGCAACACCATTTCTATTAACACTAAACAGATAAACACAAGATCTGTATGACAAAAATTATAAGACTCTGATGAAAGAAATAAAAAAAATCTAAATAAATATAAAGATAGTTCAAGTTCATGGATAGGGAGACTCATTGTCAACTTTTCCCAATTTGATTTATACGTTTAACACAATCTCAATCAACATCTTGCACATTAATTTTATGGATATCAACAAAACTGTTTCTAAAGTTTAATGAAAGGCAAATGACCTAGAATAGCCAAAAGACTACTGAAGGAGAAGAAAAAAGTCAGAGGACTGTCACTGCACAACATTAACACTTACTATGCATCACAGTACTTGAGACAGTATCGTATCAGCAAAAGAATAGACAGAAAGGAGAAGGAGAAAGAAGAGCCCAGAAATAGACCTAACCAACATTGTCAAATAATTTGACAAAGGAGCAAAGACAATTTCATGGAGAAAGGATAGCCTTTTCACCAACTAGTGCTAAAGGACCTGAACATGCACATACAAAACGATGAATGTAGATTTTGACTTTTCATCTTTTACAAAAACTACCTCAAAATGGATCAAAGACCTCAATGTAAAATGCAAAAGGGCAAAACCCCCAGAAAATAGCAGGAGGAAATCTAGGTGATCTTGGGTTTTGAGATGACTTTTTAGATACATCCAAAATAAGATCTATGAACGGAATATAATATATCAATATTGGCTCATTGATTGTAATAAATGTACCACACTATGTGAAATATTAATTATAGGGAAAGTGAGGGTAGGAAGGAGGTGGGGAGAGAGAAGATATACAATATGATGACTTTCTATACTTTCTGATAATTTTTTTTTTAATCTAAAACTGCTCCAAATACAGTCTATTAGTTTACAAAGCAAAGCAACAAAACCCATAACGCCGACAACAACAAATGCTGGTGAGGATGTGAAAGCAATGGCACCTCATTGCTGTTGGGAATTCAAATGGTACAGTCACTTTGGAAGATAGTTTGGTGCTTTCTTACAAAATTAAACATACTCTTACTGTACAATGTAGGAATCACTCTCCTTGGTATTTATCCAAAGGAGCTGAAAACATATGCCCACACACAAAAACCTGCACATAGATGTTTATAGCAGCTTTATTCATAATTGCCATGACTTGAAAGTAACCAAGATGTCCTTTAGTAGATGAATGGGAAAACTGTGGTGCATCCAGTCAAGGGGCTATTACTCAATTCTAAAGGAAAATGAGCTATCAAGCCAGTAAAAAATGTGGAGGAACATTAAATGCATACGACTAAGTGAAAGAGGTCAATCTGAAAAGGCCACAACTGTATGATTCCAATTGTATGGCATTTGGGAAGAGGTAAAAACTATGGAGACAGTAAAGAGATCAATGGTTCTTGGGACTTGGGGGAGGGAAGGATAATAGGTGGAGCAGAGAGGATTTTTAGGGCAGTGAAAATTCTCTGTGTGATACCATGATGACAGATGTATACCATTCATTGTACATTTGCTCAAACCCATAGAATGTCCAGCACCAATAGTGGGTAATTGTGAATGGGCCAATGTGGGTTCAACTGTAACAAATGTACCATTCTGGCAGGGGATGATGATAATGCTGGAGGCTGTGTATGTGTTGAAGCAGAGAGTATATGGGAAATCTCTGTATCTTCTCCTCAATTTTGTTATATACCTTGAACTACTTTATAAACTGAGCTATGTTTTAGAGTTTTCTGAACACACAGAGTAGTCTGGGAATTCATTCTAAATTCACCTAGTCATTTTGAGTTTTCAGTAATTCTGCTGTTTTCAATATGGATAAGTATTCTCTAAACGGTAGTAATATAACATTTCATTTCATTACATCTAAGACGGCATTTAAGATTACAATACTCTATATATCCAAAAAAAGAAGTGTCAAATAAACAAACACTAAAACATTGTAAGATACATGTTTACTTCAGAAATACTAAGGGGCACCTGAGGGGCTCAGTCTGTTAAGCGTCCAGCTTGATCTCCACTCCCATCATGATCTCCCAGTTCATGAGTTCAAGCCCTGGATAGGGCTCTGCGCTAACAGCATGGAGCCTGCCTGAGACTGTCTCCCTCTCTCCCTCTCTCCCTCTCTGCCCTTCCCCCACTCGTTCTCTATCTCACTCTCAAAATAAATACAAATAAACTTTTAAAAAATGTCAAAACTTGAAAAAACATACATTACACAACCTATGAAACATAGGAACATGTGAAGTGAGTATGCATCTTCTGGGCCACTCATTATGTACCCCAAGAGGAAATAAAAACATTTAGTCATTGCATTGTAACAGTGGAGGCCTGCAGATATCAGAGAACCACACAATGATCTCAATTTTGGCTCTAAAATTTTCAATAGTAACTGCCAAGAGAGAGAAACATGATATTTTACATAATTCAGAGGGTCTATAAAATATTCACAAATTCAAGTAAAACAAATTATTCTAGCTACTAAGACGAGAAAAATTTAATAATCAATTCTTAAGAGTCACTATGTAGAAAGGAATCCTGCAAAACCAAGTCCTAGAAATGCTCTTCTGTAATATTCAGCTCACCTCAGTAGTACAAATCCAAGAAGCTCCTTGAGATAACAGCGTTTTCCTCCATGTTTTCCTTTTCAAGGATTGGCATAACATATGTGCAAATATATTTAAAACCTTCACAAATATTTTTCTTCAATACTATAGAGCATTTTTTGCAATATTTGGTTAATAAGTTAGATTGACATTATTTTAAAACAAACTAAAATAAAAAAGATACTCGTTTTATGTACGAATCAAGGAATTAATTCAAGCATTAGGCCAGATACACAGGAACCAAGTGGCTGAACAAAACTTGTCCCTTCAAGTCACATCAAGGTCATAATTTGCATAGTACCTCATCAGCAGAAAACCAAAGGTCAGTTGGCTCAGAGCTGAGTACAATTTTAATACAAATACATTGGCAAGGCAAGTGTGCACTCAGGTAAAAGCACGGCCAGTGAGGAAAAATTTCCACTCAGGAATTTAATTTTGTTGAATCAGTTAACCAATTTCATGGGTAGGTACATTAACTTCAATGGAATTTAAATGTTCCAACTAGTGCACAGGAAAGTAAGTATATGTTTGCAAATTGAAGACTTCTTAATTATTTCTAGTACCACTTCTACAGTTATTTTAAAAATGCAGTATCTTGCATATATTTATTTGCAGGAAAAACAAAATCAGAACCATCCTAGTTGTAAACTCAATCCCCCCACACCTGAAAATCTGAAAGGTTTCGGTATTTACTGCACTGCCATCAGAACATCTCAACTATAGAAAAAGGGGATGTTTTTGCTAATAAAATCCTTGACTTTTTTAAAGCTATTTTCCCCTACTTCACAAATAATCCCCAAATCCTTTCAAACCCTAAAGGCCTACAAGGGGCCCTGGAACAAATGGGACACCTGCCTATCCATTGGGCAGTAAGGGAATGTGGACAAGAAAGTGCCTAGAGAGGAATTTTAGAAAGAGATCCATAATGGCCTGTGACATTCTGTCACAATTACTTATTGATTTTACTTGAAGAAACTCACTACAGGCTTTATGAAAAAAAATAAAATAAAAACCGATGACCTTTTATTTGGGGGGGGGAACTAAGGGAGATTTCCGAAGAATTTATTTTAACCTCAAAACATTAACATAAAATTATTTAGTTGATCTATTATCCCCAATACTGCATTTCCATTGTGCATGTGGACTTTTTATGACTGTCTCCTTCAGTTAGATACCGTTTGTGTTTGTTTTTGAAAAGCAGGCACTTGCAAAAGTTGACAAAGGCAATAATTTGTAGGAGCGAAGGGTAAAAATAAAAGCTGTCAGTAGGTATAAATGCTTTTACAAATTTGTGAATTGTCTAGAAACATGAACAGTATTGTCTAATATTTAAAAGAAATGTGTGATGGTTAAGTGCTCGCTAAAGTATTTTGCTTTAATCCCAGTTTTGATTTTACACAATCAGGATAAATTAATGGGCAAAATTCAAAGTAAATGAAATACTTCCTTCAAATTTAACTTAAGGGCAGTAATACAAATGCTACCATTCTTTTAGAAATCCAGTCACTGAAATGCTCTGGTTGTGTGAGAAGACCTCTGGCTTCTTTCTTGGAGGTGCCGCGATTTGCACAGGTACCACTATTTTAATACCCTAATTCACAGGCAGGGAATTCTGAGACAGGGTGCAACCTAAATTTGTTTTCTTGATCTAGGCAACTCAGCAGTATTTGTCAAACTATGGTGTCTCTGAATCCCCTCAGAGAGATTCCTGGAAATACTCTGGAGTGCTAGACACTAAAAATTGTATTAATCTTGCATTTCTTACTCTGAAATCTTTATGCATAATAAAATCTGAGAAACACAGCATTAAAACAAATAGGACGTGTGCTCCTAGAGAGGCTTACTCCACATTTTATCATGAAGAAAGGAACAGTTAGCTCTGCCTTGAAGGACAGAAAATGAAAAATAAGACTTCTCAAATTTTAGGATTTAAATTAAGTATTTTTAGAAAAAAAATATGTATTTTATATATAACTGCCCTCAAATACTAAGTAAATCAAATTAGCCAATAATTAGCTACTTAGAATGAGGATGATAAATGCACCTACCCTTATGCAGCTGTTCAGCCCTGAGTGTGAGAAATAACCACCAAACTACTGTCATGTGGAGACTTAACCGGAAAAAAGTACTGACCTCCCCACTCACATCTGTATGTCTATTCTGAGGCTATTCTCAATAGCCTACAAAAGTCAGTTTAATCTCGAAAATCCTCAAGTCCAAGCTAACTGGAGATATACTTTAGAACTTTAGAGATTTTGATTGGGAGAAAAGCTAAGACGACAGAAGTCCAGTCATTGCACTTCACAAAATGAAATCAACATAAGGATGAGGAAAAGGCATGGATTGTTTTTTATTTTTTTATTTTTTTGAGAGAGAGAAAACATGCAAGTGTGCTCACGAGAAATAAAGAGACAGAGAGAGAGGTGGGGGGGCGGGGACTGGAAGAGAGAAAGAATCTTAAGCACGTTGCACACCCAGCACAGAGCCCAACACAGGGCTCAATCTCATGACCATGAGATCATGACCTATCAGTCCTGAAATCAGGAGTCGGGCGCTTAAGTGACTGTGTGACCTAGGTGCCCCTAGCCAGAACTCTTGATATTGAATTCATAACTTTTTACGACTGTCTAGATGACACAACCTCCTTACACTGTTGTCATAAGTTTCTTAAATAATACCATTTCCCTTTCAACAATTTTTCATCGCTTGTTTGAGCTACTAAGGATAATCTTTTTCATGTCTAATATTTTATATTCACCTGTGTTCCAAATTGTGTATCCCACAAACTGAATATAATAGAGATGTTATGTACACCAATGTCTTACCAGTGTTTGTATAGCATTAAGCCATGTAACTACTTTTAAAATGCTCATTTCTTAATAAGTTTTTTTTTTTAAATAAACTTTTCTCAGGACCTCATACCTACATAACTATTAATATGCTCCACTCAAAAGACAGAGATTTGGAATTTACTAAGGACTGTAATGGGAAGGAAGGCCAAATCTTACAGTTTGCATATTTTGTGCTTTCACATAATTAAACTCAAAGTATGATGTATAAATCTTCCAAGCACTAAAGACCGGGAATGTTTTACACTCACCTTTTGAAAATTATTTTTATGCTAAAAAGAATACAGATAGCATCATTCCAAATCTTTTGGATAAAATACAATTAGCTAATATGATTTTATAAGATGAGAGACCAAAGGATCCTCAGGTCACCAGGGTGGCTCAGTTAAGCATCCGATTTCAGCTCAGGTCATCATATGGTTTGTGAATTCAAGCCCTGTATTGGGCTCTGGGCTGACAGTTCAGAGCCTGGAGCCTGCTTTGGATTCTGTGTCTCCCTCTCTCTCTGCCCTCTCCCACTCATGCTCTGTCTCTGTCTCTCAAAAATAAACATCAAAAAAAATGTATTTTTAAACATATCCTCAATATACTGCCATTTCCAAATAGGATAGGACAAAATCAAGTAGGGTCTGGTGCAGTGTAGGGGCTTTTGAAGCATTAAGTAGAAAATTTTTCTCTGAAAAACAGAAGACAATTGGGACCTGGTAATAGTCTTCACATGTATTTAAGGCTCAGGCCTGTATCAAGTGGTTACAGAATTTAGAAACTCTGGGAGCAAGCTGTAAGAAACCAGGCTTCAGTTCATTATCTGGAAAAATATTCTCCCATTCAGAGTTGTTTGAAATCACAACAGTCTGCCTCATATGTTCCACTGAGGATTTAGGCATCTCACAGGGAGTTGTTGGTTTCTGTGTGTCTTTTGCTGAAAGTAAACAAAACCACAAGGTCTGCACTGCAAACTCAAAGTGCAGCATACTCTGAACCACTGTCAGAGCACAAAGATTGGACAATTTCTCAAAATGTATTAAATCCTTCTGGAAGATAAAAAAACTTAAAAGAATCTGAAGCACTTCCCTTACAGTCTGACATCAGCACAGCAGTAAACGATGGACAAAACTAAAACTCTGTTACTTCCTGTGCAGTTTATATTCTTGAGGGCAAGTGTAAAATTCATTAAACATGCCAATATGGATCATGTATATTTATACTTGCTGATATTTACCAAACACTTAATATGCATCAGGTACTGCTCCGAGAACATTACATGACTTCATCTAATTCTCACAACTACTCTATTATCATTTCCTATCTTGTAAGTGAAGAAAATTAGAGATGGGGAAGGAGGAGTTATGCCCAAATTCTTACTGTCAGCATGTGATGGAGTCAAAATTTGAACCCTGGCAATCTGATTCCAGGGCATGACCTCTTACCATCAATGTCACATCCATGTAGGCTAACAGGGGCTGACCCAGATGTTATACAATGTGAATAATGAAATGTCAGCATTTATAAAAGAACCATTAGCAAACATGAGCAATGACGATACTCATTTAAGCAAAACTGCTATTCCTTCTTTAACAAATGGCAGCCTCTTCCTTGCCTTCAAAAGAAACACAGAGGCGCCTGGGTGGCTCAGTCAGATGAACGTCCGACTCTTGACTTTGGCTCAGGTCACGCATGATCTCGCAGTTTGTGAGTTTGAGCCCCATGTCAGGCTCTGCACTGATAGTGCAGGGATTCTCTCTCTCTCCCTCTCTCTCTCTGTCCCTCCCTAGCTCACACTCTCTTTCTCAAAATAAAATAAACTTAAAAAAAAAAAAGAAAGGCAAACTATAAATAACCTCAGATTAGAAAGAATTAAAAATTACTTTTATTTTGTTATAATCACAATTATCCACAGTATGATACACCACTGCATCTTTAAAACTGAGAAAATGTGTGTATGCATTGTATATCTACATGATATATACACACACATAAATATAATTTAAAAATAAGAAAGAGTCAACCAATAAAGGAATGGTTTAACATATATTGAGTACTACAGAATTCCTGGCTTTCAAAAGTAGAAATGCATAGATCAGAGAAATAAAAACAATGAGAGAGTTTCTTTATGGTATAAACAAAAGTAACCACCAATTGATTCTTTTAACAACAACAAAAAAATGAAAGTAGGCCTAAAATACCATCATGACACAAATATATCTAACCCATCTCCTATACATTATTGATAAGCAATTTCCTAGAAGAGATGGATCTGTAACAAGTCGTGAGTCATGGGTTTCATTCAGCCTGGTGATTAAGACGTGAAGAGCTATGCCATCTGAAAGGAGTATCAAGATGGAAATCTTGAAGACAAGTCAACGTAAGAGATAGCAATCAAGTTTCCCCAAAGAAATGGAAAGTAGAAAATGCAGAAGAATGGTAAGAGATCCTGAAAGCATGCAATAACATAAGATGAATGAAGAAATGTTTAAGCCCTTTAGAAGTATGCTGAGTCTGACGCGGTACATGAAGGGAGGTTAAGAAGATGATAGTACCGTGATTCTCCTGGCCTTGGGATGATGTGAAAAGAAACAAGCTCTAAGATCCCTTTTCTGTGGCTTAAGTCGTCTTCTCTATGGCAAGAAAAGTCATCTTCACTATGCATGGTCATCCAAGTGCGTCCACAGTGCAAAGATGGCAGGTGACAAATGTCACTGTAACAACCCAGACCCAAATTTGATAGTTTGAGAGGCTTCACTGGTGACATGGCTGGACCTCAGCCCTCTTTTAAGCCACCCGCTCTGTGCAAACTTTTCTTGGCTCTATCCAGGCAGTATCCTACAAGCTCCCAGGGATAAAATCAGGAGGCCGTTCCTACTTGGCTCTGGCTGGTGCCGACGCTGCTGTTTGTGGCTGTGATCCAAGTAAATACCAGTGGCTCTGCCAAAAATGCCACCTGACCTACAGCTTATTACTACTCACTCTGTGCTGCGACTACCACGAGATAAGGGCTTGAAACCTGTCCCAGATGGCTGCTCACTGTGCTGCCCCTCTGCTAGCCACTGCTCAGCCCATTTCAGTTTGATGCCATCACCACCCTACCCCCGACCACACCATTCTCTCTTCTCTGATATCAGCAAGGAAACTTACCCATTCTTTTTTTTTTCTTATCTTTTTTAATGTCTATTTATTTTTGAGAGAGAGAGAGAAAGAGAGAAAGCAAGGGATGGGAAGAGAGAGAGAGGGAGACATAGAATCCAAAGCAGGCTCCAGGCTCTAAGCTGTCAGCACAGAGCCCGATGCGGGGCTCAAACTCATGACGTGTGAGATCATGACCTGAGCCAAAGTCAGACACCCAACCGACTGAGCCATCCAGGTGCTCCTCACCCATTCTTTTAAGTTCAGCATTCTTAGGGGATACCTTTGGAGCATGAGGTGCAAATAGAGTTACACGTTTCCTCAAATTTTACTACGGCAACAGTTTTCCTTGGGTGCATAACAATTCCTGACAGCAAGAGGGTGGGCACAGGTTGGTACAGGACAGGTTCAAGAAGAGGGGACTGACTGAATACTCATTGGTCTTTTTAGTCATGGTTGTGAAGTCCAGCTCCATAGTGATGTATCATTAAAAAGATTTTTTTTTTCTTATGGGTAATTCAGTACTTCCTGGTAATTTGCTTTCCTCTACTGCTCTCAGCCACAAACTGCTGGTGCACAGTTTATTAGGTTTATCAGAAATGTCTAAACTTCAACTCTGGAAAGTCTGAATTTATTTCCCCAAAACTTTCCTGCCTCCATATAATTTACTGGGTAAAATGAGAATAGGCATACAGGCAGTGTTTTAGTTTCTACTGAGGTGTAAAAAATTTCCAGATATTTAATGGCTTAAAACAGTACAAATTTATCATCTCACAGCTTCTGGAGGTCAGAAGTCCAGAAATGGCATAATTGGCTTCTCTGCAAAGAATCCTCACAAGGTTGAAATCAAGATGTCGGCAGGGCTGCTCTCTCAGTTCCCTGCGGTTGAAGGACTGAGGTTCTAAGCTACTACTGGCCTCCAGGCATTCTCCATGTGGCCTTCTCCAAAACACTGGAGTTTGCCTCGTTAGGGCCAACTTGTGAGTACCATCTACTCCTGTTTCTTGTTTCTTTTAAAGGCTTACCTTACTGAGTCAGGATAATCTCCATTTTGACTGTAACTCAAAGTCAAGCGATTAAGGACTTACTACATCTGCAAAATACCTTTTGGCACATAACATAATATAGGCAGTGATAACCTTCCACCTAAAAGGAGAGGGTTAAACAAGGCATGTGCACTAGGGAGCAGGGATTTTCACGATCATCTTAAAATTCCTCCTATTATAAGGACACCTGGGTGGCTCAGTCAGTTAAGAGTCTGACTTTGGCTCAGGTCATGATCTCATGGTTTGTGAATTCGAGCTCCACATCGGGCTCTGTGCTGACAGCTAGGAGCCTTAGGCCTGCTTCAGATTCTGTGTCCCCCTCTCTGTCTGCCCATCCCCCCCCCCCACTCATACACTGTCTCTCCCTCTCTCCAAAAAATAAACAAACATTTAAAAAAAAGAAGAAGAAGAAACTGTTAAAAACATTCCTCCCATTATAAAAGACTGGTATTCTAATTATACATTCTAACCATACATGCCACTTTTAGTTCCTTTTGCAGAACAGGTACATTTATTTCCTTGCTGAAAATAAGATCCGTTCTGCTTTTGCAGTTAAGCTGTGAACTGTATTACCCCATATGCCCCATCAAATAGACACAGTCATAAGCCATTAGCTTTAAAGCTAAAAATAATCCTGAGTCAACTCAAGATTCACTCTCCAATCATTTGGGTTGACTTTGGCATTTAGGGTACTTTGAATACATACAAAATGATTTAAAACAATCCTACTGCTGAGAACTTGAGGCGGTTCTGGCATCAAGGTCATATATTTTAAACATTTTGGCATTTTTAATTTGACAGTGAAGAGAAGGCAGAGGCCTTTTCCATGACCTGACTCAGGTTGTCAGAATCTACACAACACTTGGTACCTAAGAACCAACTGGCATAATGTTTATGATTTGCAAAGAAATGCTTCAAGAAGTATGTCTCTAGATATGTCAAACACAGACTTGATTTCATGTGGTTCATCACAGGTTCTCTGAGATGACTGTCTGAATGAAACTTCTTATAAAATTTAAAAAAATCATATCTTCCATAAGATCTGGTTCCAAGTTTCTCACATAACAGATGCAATTACAGAATTGTGAAGAATTAAGACTCTTGCTAGAAAGTAATATTTGGGGAACATGAAAAAGGTTTCTGTCTGAATCTGTATCTCCTGAATTGCAATTCTAATTGCCCAAATATATGCCTACTTAAAAATTAATTAATTAATCAAAGGTAATATGTACTACATCACGGGTATAACAAAAACACTGTAAAATATAATAAATAATATCTGTCTAGATACAAGGCAAATTGTATCCACGCCCATATTAAAGGAACAGTGGACAACCATTTGAAACTGAACAAATATTCTGAGATGAAGTGAAGAAAATCAGATTATTTATTTACATTTCCTCCATTTCTTTCTTTTATTTTTTAAATCTTTTTTAAATGTTTATTTTTGAGATAGAGACAGAGTGCAAGCAGGGCAGGGGCAGAGAGAGAGAGAGGGAGACACAGAATCTGAAGCAGCCTCCAGGCTCTGAGCTGTCGACACAGAGCCCAACGTGGGGCTCAAACCCACGAATGGTGAGATCATGACCTGAGTTGAAGTCGGACGCTTGACCGACAGCCACCCAGGCACCCGTCCTCCATTTTCTTTCTTGAAAGGATCTCTAAGTTGGATATAAATAATATGTCACTGTAAATATAATCATTATTTAAATAAAAACAGGAGCATCCTCATTAACACCTGGCCAAGGGTAGAAACCCCACCTCTCCTGCTCATCAATAGCAGACATCCACTGAGTGACCCCTGCGTGTGAGGCATACATCAGATTCAATACCACACTACTCAGTGTCAAGTGTCTTGAATCCAATTTCCACTCCTCTGTGTTTCAACCAGCGCTACTATCACGTTTTCTGTTGTTCAAGCTGGAAAGTTAACATTTTCCTTGACATCTCACATCACCCTGTTAACCCCTGTTGACAGGCTTAGTGTAGTACCTACCATTGTAGGTAGGTATTACTTCCCATCGTCTTGCTACTCCTGTGAAGAACCACATACCAAAACCCTATACAATTGCATCAGCCTTCTAAAACAACTAGATGTTTCTGCCCCAAATTACTACCCTTTTCAAATTTTCACACACACAACTGCTATGTTATTATTCCCAAATTCCTAATAAAAGGTAATGGTTTTTCACATTGTATTTGAGTGCCATTGGGCAGATTTTCATCTGACTAGTTTATATACATTTTGTAATTTAAACGTGGCAACAACCTAGCTGAACTCTTATGTAAATCTTCATTTTGCAGAGGAAGAAACTTAAGAAATGCCAAGTAAGTTTTCTAAGGTACAGCCAAGTATCTGACTTCCAAAGCTACTTCTCATTATCATGACTGTATTGTTTCTCATGTAAATTAGCAACATGTACTAATGCCCGTTACCCATGAAGCTAAACCCGAATGCTTCAACCTACAGCTCAAATCTGCTCTTTTTAAAGTTCTGAAAATAAATGGATTACTCCCACTATTGTGCTCTTCCTGTCATTCAGAATGCCATTTTTTTCTCCATCTATTCAAATGTGATTTATCTTTCAGACTGATCTCAGGCTCTGCCCTTTCCATGAAGGATCTCAGGCCACCCAGGTTACTGCAGTGTCTCCTTCTTTAGGCTTCTTGAACATCTATTTAATTTTCATACTTAGAAAATGTCTTCTTATACTAGAGACATTTGACTTATTTGACTGTACTATGTGACATTTACCTTATTGAGACAATATAAATTATTTAGGGATACAGAGTTTGACTTCTCCCTTTTGCCTTCACAGCACAGAGGATAACACTTTACATTAGTACAGTGCTTTGCAGATGGTGGGCTCTCCTTCAGCGCAAGCTTATTAAGGACTCTCCATGGGCAAGCTCCTATAATGAGAATGGTAAGGTACACAGAGGTGAAATACATGCTCTGTGAAAGTGTTTCCTTGCCGTGAAACAATTTCTAGTCTAATTATGGGGTAAATGTGTATAATTTGTTGTATTTTTACATACACAATAATCACAGTAAGACAGACACTGGCAGGCACAAGACATACTCAGGGAAGGCTCAGCAAAATTATATGTCTGGTGATCTACCATATCATGGGAAGGGAAAGAAGACATATGAGTAGAGAAGCATAGGAGACAGACTTTAGGAGGAGGAAACAGACTAGCCTGATAAAAATGTCACAGAGGAAATGAAATGGTGGAAATTAATAAAACAGTAGATGATGAATCAAAGGAGAAAGCACTCTGAATGGCAGGCTATGGATTTTGGATTCTCTTTGAGATGCAACATGTTTTTGAGGAGCAGCTAATGATGAACACTGCCCATGCCATAGAGAGCTGCTGCTAAGATTACAGAAGATACTGTTTGTAGAACAACTAGCGTGGGGCCTGGAAAACACAAACGTTCACCAAGGATACTTGTTATTGTTCACTGATGAGGGTACTGCTCAGGATAAATGTGCCACAGGATGGGGACAAAAGGAGAAAATGGAGGCAAACTTGCAGTTAACGTGTCCCGGAAAGGAGACAGGCTCCGAGGCCACTAAAACTCAATAAACATTTGTGAGCGCAATAAGAAAAGCACAAGTTAATTTGTTTTTCTTTGAATGTCATGGACATGCAAGCTCCCTCAGTGAGATGTTATCAGGATGGGGAAAGGGTAAAAATAATGCATTCTAAACAGTTCTCCCTTCGAAAGTCGCTTATTTCTTTTCCTAAAATGAACAAGAAATTCGTGCAGGGGGGTGACTCTTTGGGCAACATGTCATACCCACCCTGGCCCGTTCCAGCACCTCATCCTTCACTGGAATCACTGTGCGTAAATTACGTCGGGCTAATCATCTTTGCAAATGCTTGGTTCCAAGAAAGAAACTTAAGTGGAAACTAACCGTTTTGAGGCCATTTTGAGCCATTCGGTCTTCCAGTTTCTGGAGACAGACACTTGATCAAGTGCTTGAAAACAGGGTGACTACTCTTCCTCCCCCTTACACGCCAACAGGCTCTCTTAGCCACAGCCATCTGACTATTCGCTCCTTTCATTTTTCTGCTTAATTTCTGTAAATCCATTTCTACATAATTCTCTTCCTATACTTATTCCCCTTGTTACATTCCTGTTGCTTTTTAACTAAATAATTGAGTGAAAAGCTTTCTAAAAAATCCCAAAATTCTAAGAAAATTAAATACGCAGTCACGTGGAGTTACTTTTAAATGTTATTTCACTTGAAAGAGAACAAAGAACCAAGCCTAGCAAGGCCTAAATTCTTTTGCTGTTGAAGAAGTTTGTTTCCATTTGGTTCAAAGGCTCTCAAGAGAGTTTTGGTTTGTTTTTTTTCTAATGCAGCTAAAAATAAGCAAAAATGGTGACTATTCCCCAGACTTTAACCTGTATCCTGAAGATTCCCAAGAGAGAACTAAACTCTCCTGTTCCATGCACTCTGATTTTCAAGTAAATTTTATTATTAAAATATATTTTAGATAAATATGAAGATAAAATGAAGAGATAACCGTAAGTAAAGAATAGTTATTTCTATTATATAACAGAAAGAAATAAAAAGTAGGAAAGCTTTCATTTATCTTTCCTGTGGCTCAAATGAACAAATACGTGAAAATAAGAACAGGGGCAGTAACTGAATTTTGTTGAAAACGGGTCAGTCACGGTTACGATGAAATTTTGTCATCAGCAGTTATATCTACCAACGGTCAAAAGAAGTGATTTAATCAGCTTCTTGTGACTGTCTTCCCATCATGGCTTCAGTGGACTATAATGGAGGATTCTGTTTCCTTAAATGTATCCTGCCTGCTGTCCTCATGTTTCCAGGAAAGAATTCATCAAGGAAATGTTGCTTGAGAACTTACATTTTCTTCTGAAGATTTCTGGCCCCTTTCCTAAATTACAGTTCTTGTGAATAAATACAATGTTTCTAGTTCTTACAGCTCCTCTTCTAGGAGAAGTTGCTGCCAACCCAATGGCTTCTAGGTGTACAGATCAAAACACAAATTGTCAAAACTTCTAAAACCTCCATGAGTCACTAACTACTAATGTTAACACTATCCTGATTTATTACATTTATACCAATTTTTGTATTAGTTGTACTACATTCTAGTGCTTATTCTTAGCTTTTTATGCTATATGTATCATACCATTTTCTCCATTTTAAAGGTCATTTTGTTTCTCCAATTCCATAATAAATTTTAAATGGGGCATCTGGGTGGCTCAGTCGGTTAACCGTCCGACTTTGGATCAGGTTAGAGCCCAGCATCAGGCTCTGTGCAGACAGCTCAGAACCTGGAGCCTGCTTCGGATTCTGTGCCTCCCGCTTTCTCTGCCCTCCCCTACTCTCACTCTGTCTCTCTCTCAAAAATAAACAAACATTAAATAAATAAACAAAAATATTTTTAAAAATGCTTGCTCACCGAAGAATCCATTATATATACACATACGGACATGGAAGCATGTACAGGTCTAAAATACAAGTTGAAGAAAAAGTCTCAGTACAAAAGACATGAAGCATTGGCCATCTGCATTTTCACATCCCATTTTAATTTACTTTTATTTGCAAAATAATTACATTTAGCATTATTTTTTATGTTCCTTTGTTAGCATATAAACACCTGTAACTTTAAATATGTTAGGTTGCTAGTGTATTGAACTCAATTAACTCGGATTATGATTGATAAATAACCACATGTACCTTCCTACATTTTCAGTTGTACAATATGCATTCTGTCAAGAAGGCTGAAACTCAGTTCTGAGGGACCTCTGATGAGGCAGAAAGAAAAACGGAGAGAATCTGGATTTCTGAAATAAAATGTGGGTGGGATCACTGCTTTTCACAAGTGAGGTAAATGAGTATTCCGTACCTCAGTTTTCTAATCTGTAAAAAGGTAACTGTAACTTCCCTGAGTTATTGTGAGGATTACCGAGTTTACCAGTAAAACTGACCGGCTTTCGTAGTCCAAGGGTTTGTTTCTCTTGGCCTCTTAGTCCAAATTTTATTTAGATTCAAGGAACTCCATCTGAACTGTTTACCCATTTATCTCAATTCAGTTGGTTGCTTGAGACACTCCTTCAAATAAATTTCAAAGCAGGGAATATGTTTTGTTTTGTTTTGTTTTTCCCTTCTCAGGAAGAGTTTTTGTTTTTGTTCATTTTTTTCTTGTCTGTGTCTGTAGGCACACCTTTCGAGTTAGCTCTTGTAATAAGGAGAAAGAATAGAATAGCAACAGGGTTTGTTCCTTCCTTTGTTGGTTGGTTTGTTTAAATCACTGAACCCCTGGTTGAAGCCAGAAGGCAGGCCCTCACTGCAGGACCTCACTCCACACCAGTATTGTCATGTCAAATGGCCTGAGTATTGTCATGTCAAATGGCCTGACTCCCTCAGCACCACTCTGTCTAGCCACCAACCTGCTTTGTATTATCAGTTATCAATGATCCACACCTTTCCTTGTTCGACATGTTTTGTTTTATGGTTTCTTTTGTAAGTAAGATGCATCACCTTTGTACCTTCCTTCTGTTCTGAGGCAACTCAGTAGGAAGTTGGTCTATCACATTTAGATGAACGATTTATATAACAAATCCCTCCTATGCATAGAAAGGTCAAAGAAACCAGTATGCAATATTTATAAAAAACCCTTCTGGGGTACACTTTACATACTTTGTGTGCATATCTGAAACCAAAGAGTACTTCCCTTCTATGTTCTAATTACTTTTTAACTAAGTTTGTTTAACTTTGTTTGTTTTTTTTTTTTAAACAGGTGATATAATGAGAGACCATATTTTTTAGACAGATTTATATAAAAACTGCTGACAATTCTCCTTGTAGCAGTACTGCATAATACGTAAGTCCAAAAGTTTATTTTCTCAAGTTTTATTTATTTAAGTAATCTGTACACCACGGGGCTCGAACTCACAACCCCAAGATAAAGAGTCACATGCTCTTCCAACTGAGAAAGCCAGGGGTCCCAAGTCTAAAATTTTAGACTGAAGCTAAAGTTCAGCCAAATTTCCAGATGCAGAAAATGTTCTGACATCCAAGAATCGTAGATAACAAGTCAGCAAGAAAGGAAATACATTCATAAGTATCTGCAGTGTCTCAAAATTATCGCAGTTGAGGGGAGGGGTTTGGGTGATGGGTGACACAGGTGATGGGGATGAAGGAAGGCACTTGTAATGAGTATCAGGTGTTGTGTGTTGAATCACTATATTGTTACCTGAAACTAATGTTACAATGCACCTTAACTCCCTGGAATTTAAATAAAACTTTAAAAAAGAATTCTCACAGTTGGATCATAGTTAAAGGGTAAGTGGAGAAAAACACTATTATTTAGTGAATCTGTAATCTTTACAAATTACAAGTTTGAAATTTAATACACACTTGAAGTTTGTAAAATCAAGTTATGTATATTTACCTACACACACACACACACACACACACACACACACACATACATTTTAATCAGACAACATGAATTTGGATTCTCAAACTGCTACTTATAATTTATTCTACTTAAATTACTTAACTTCTGAGGTTTACTTTATCTAAAACAGGAAAAAGTAATTTCTACTTTACAAGACTTGTATGAATTAAGATAATGCAGGTAATGTATCTAATAAAGTGACTGACAAAGTAGGCTTTTAATGAATGTTTGAATATATAAATATTCATCATTATCATTACTTTCATAATTCCTTACATATGCTCAGCTCTTCACCATGTGGCTATGATATCCAATAGCTCACACGTTTGAATATCTCACAAAATTATCAAAACTACATTTATATTGAAATTATAGTTAAACTAAGAGACATCACAAAATGGCATGGAGCAAATATTTTCCCACCTTGTGAGTCATGGCTCACTCCAGTAAGAATTCAATTAAGTGTATTTCATGTGACAGACACCGTGCTGTGCTACATGTTAGGGAAAGAGTCATGACCATTTTCTACATTCAAGAACTCACTCTCTTGAAAGAGAGAAAGAGAGGCTTGTAAGGGAGACAGAAATGGAAACAAAAGCCTATCACAATGTTAAAAGAACAAAATCCCACATTGGAAGAAAAATACACTGAATGCCTTGCATTTAGCTGTCCCTCCACTCCACTACCAAGGAAGAACATTTTTAATACAAAGTAGCTGTCCTGCATTTTGCTAGTTTGAATTCAGTGAGATATATTCATTTTACAATATCCAAGAAGCACACAGTAATACTAAAATACAACTACAAATGCTCACATTATAAGTGAAAGCTGAACTTGAGTTTTCTTTAATTATAGTCTTTAAAAATAACTTCAATAATAAAAATAATTGAAATAATAGTTATACAATGAAACTATATGTGGAGGTGCTAAAGAGAACATCGTGTAATTAAAACAAATTCCATTTAAGTATTTGTTTCTAAGCCTTCTACTATTAAATTGCAATAGCATTCTGGTGGCATGAGATGTAAAAAAATAATTTATATTAAATACAAATCAAACACATTATAATTCTGGATAAATGACCCTCTGTTTCTTGAAAATGTCTAGGTTAACACTTTATAGCTACAAGAAAACCATATGAAATTTTAAGACAATTATTTTTTAAAATGTTTACTTACTTATTTTGACAGAGATGCTCACTGATCTGAGCCACATCAGCAATTAAACCCTAAAAGAGCTTTTTTTTTCCCACAGGCAAACTTGATGGAGCAATGCATTATCAATTTCTTTTTATTTACACACTTAATGGTATAGGCCAATGTGGGGAGATTAGACGAAGCATCAATAGATACTTGAAAATAATAAAACACCTAACAAAGGTGATGCTTCAGAAACAAAAAGAAACACCTATTTGGGGAAAGAAAATGTTTTTGATCAACGTAAGAAATATCTGAAATGCATACTTCTTCACAATTTGCCATCTGCCTTTTTCTTTTCTTTTCTTTTTTCTCATAGGAAAGACAGGGGACATACACCACTAATAAAAGAATAATTCTTTCATATTTTATGGCCTTAACCATAACCAAATAGCCAGTGGGTTACTCTAACAAAGTGGTAAATCACAGAATACTACCTAAAGAAACGAAAAGAGACAAAAGTCTAAATGCTTCCTAATGGAAAGATAAAATCAAACCAATAAACAATTGAATAGACTTCATCTGAACCAGCTCATTAGAGGCTCTTACCAAAATAGTACAAATAAATAGTACAAAGTAGTATCAAGAACTTTTCTGGAATAGAGGTCAGAGGTTTTTGTTTGTTTGTTTGTTTTGTTTATTTTTTTAATGTTTATTTATTTTTGAGAGAGAGAGACAGAACACAAGTAGGGGAGGAGCAGAGAGAGAAGGAGACACAGAATCGGAAGCAGGCTCTAGGCTCTGAGCTGTCAGCACAGAGCCCAATGCGGGACTCGAACTCATGGACTGCAAGATCATGACCTGAGCCAAAACTAAGAGTCAAGGCTCAACCGACTGAGCCACCCAGGCGTCCCTAAAGGTCAGAGTTCAACAGCTAAACTTCTTTTTCTGTGTCAGTTATTAACCTGATAGATTTATCAAGGAGACAATCAAGTGACAATGCAGTGGTCCTTTCTGAGCACTCTGATGACACTAGGTCATGCTTCAATTCTAGGAGGTCCCCACTAGTTGAGCTGGTCTTTTGTGCTACATTTTTCCCCAAAGAAGCCCGAGCTCTAAACTAATACATTCTACACATTATTTTTTTAATATAAAATGACTGCAGAAAAGACAATAAACAGCAAAATGCGGAGATTCTAAAACATGACAAATGCTACTCTGTCAAAAGTAAATTAGGGGTGCCTGGGTGGCTCAGTCAGTTATGCATTCGACTTCAGCTCAGGTCATGATCTCGTGATCTGTGGGTTCCATACCCGCATCAGGCTCTGTGCTGACAGATCAGAGCCTGCTTCGGATTCTGTGTCTCCCTTTCTCTAACCCTCCCCAGCTCACACCTCTGTCTTTCTGTCTGTCTGTCTCTCTCAAAAGTAAATAAACATTAAAAAAACCATTTAAAAAAAAAAAAAGGAAATTAAATGACCCAGGATCAACAGAATCCAAGTAGTGTTTTGCTTTAAAATAATCATTAGATCTTGGGGCGCCTGAGTGGCTCAATCGGTTGAGCATCTGACTTCGGCTCAGGTCATGATCTCACAGTTCGTGGGTTCGAGCCCCGCATCAGGCTCTGTGCTAACAGCTCGGAGCCTGGAGCCTGCTTCGGATTCTGTGTCTCCCTCTCTCTCTGCCCCTCCCCTACTTGTGCTCTGTCTCCATCAA